>NC_056743.1:663572720-663590220 GCF_019279795.1 Protopterus annectens | reverse complement strand
TGTCCAATGTCCGATCACAATGCTATTTTCTTTAAAATCCACATGAAATCTAATATATTGGCAAAGACTACCAGCATACATTGTTAAGATAACCGGGTTTAAGGAATGGTTACTGAAAGAAATCAAAATATTTCTAGACATAAATGACAATAACAGCACTTCTAAAGTTATTGTCTAAATATGTTGAAATCTTACATTTTTGGTAAAATCACAACCTGATACCTAAACAAACAAAGGAATTGGGTAGTATGCTATTGAGAATACAATCAAAAATTGATGAACTAAAAAGAAATCTAAATAATAAAGACATAAACACAAATACAGAACTGAAATAATTAAACCTTGATTACATGGAAATTCTTAATCACAAAGTGGCAATAAATTTAGAAAGAATTAAATTGCAGTCTTACCCTGTTAACCCAAAAAACATGCATAGATTAGCTGTGAAATCAAGAAACTTAACAAATGTTAAACATATAAGGGGAATTGTTGATGAAACTAAAAATAAAACTAAAACTGTAACAGATTTAGAAGATATTCTTGAGAATTTCAGAAAACATCACAAAATAATAAATAACACAAATCCAAATATTAATAACAATGTCCCAAAAGATAACTTCTTAAATGAGACCATAGATAACAAACTATCAATAGAACAGAATGCTAAACTTCTCAAACCAATAACATTAAGTGAACTAAAAGAGAGGATTCAAAGCTTTAAGAACAATAAAATCCAGGATTAGATCGATTAATAGGAGAAATTTATAAAGTACTTTCAGACAATACATTAAAGATACTTTTACAAGTTTTTGAGGAATTCAGAAAAAAGACAAGCTCATTCCCTTCCTGGAAATATGCCATGATTTCCCCCATCCTATAACAGGACAAAGACCCCAAAATAGTAACTTTGTATCATCCCATTTCACTATTAAATGTGGACTATAACATTTTTACATCAATATTAGCTAACAGATTAAATCAACTGATGCCTAACATTATAGGTGATGGTCAAACAGGCTTCATCCTAAACAGAAGAGTACAAGGTAATGTTATCAGGCTCCTTTTCTTAGTAGATCATGCTAACAGGAAAAAAAAAGAACTATTAATTGCTAGCCTAGACTTAAACAAGGCTTTTGACTATAAATTGTTCCTATTTATTTAAAGTATATAATGTATCCCCTGACTTTATCAATATAATTAACAGATTATATGCTAACTCAATTTCATACATCAAAATTGATGCTTTTTTTATTAGGTCCACTCAACATCCTAAAAGGCACTAAACAAGGCTGCCCACTTTCCACTTATT
Source organism: Protopterus annectens (assembly GCF_019279795.1). Taxonomy (NCBI): domain Eukaryota; kingdom Metazoa; phylum Chordata; order Ceratodontiformes; family Protopteridae; genus Protopterus; species Protopterus annectens. The sequence goes on along the minus strand of NC_056743.1, from coordinate 663,588,911 downwards.
ATTTGCCCTATCAGTAGAACCTTTAGCTAACTTCATAAGAGCAAATTCTAATGTAAGGGGATTTTCTGTTAGTCCAAGCTACATTTCTAAAATACAACTTTTTGCGGACGATGTCATGCTAACAATTGGAAATATAGATTCCTCTATATAGATCATATAACAAAAATCCCTGCAAGTTTTTGAACAGGTTTCAGGCCTAAGCTTTAATCACACCAAAACGGAAACATTATTAGTAAATAAAAAAGTAAACACTTTACTAAGAAAACACAATAATTTTAACTGGGCAAATGACACCATTAAGTACTTTGGAATATACATAAAGCCACACTGGAATAATACATTAAAAACAAATTACAAATACCTATTATCCACAGTTAAGGAATTTTTATATAGATGGAATAAAATGTATTTCCCAATAGAGGAAATACTGTCATTCATAAAAATGATCATATTACCCCAAATTTTGTTCTACTTCCAAACTTTAATTGTCTCCCCATCCAAAAAGTTAATGAAGCAACTAAATTCTATGTTAATAAATTTCCTATGGTTTCCTCAAAAGCCAAGAATCAGCCATGCTTGGCACTACATAAGCTGGAAAGATAGAGGAATATCAGTCCCAAATGTATAACTTTATGCAGAATCAACCATACGTAATGTGATGAGCCAATGGTTAAACTCCAAATATAGTTCTAAATGGAAAAATCTCCATGTAAGTATCTTATTATCTGACGTAGACACAAATATTGACAATATGTTCTCAGAAAATAAAAAAATCTTCCTTGTTGTCAAAGAACATTTCTACAATACCAGTAAGAATAAAAATAATTCTCTTTTCACTAATTATATATTAGATAAATTTAAAAAGATAATAAAAATCATGTGACAAAAAGCTTAATATTTTTAATATTTCCCATAGCATACATGAAGACATGTCTGAACTCTTTCAACGTATCTAAAATAAAAGTCATGGAAGAAAATGGCTTTGTTTTCTGGCACCAGTTTCTCTGCAATAATAATATCCACAAACCATGTTCTTTTATGGTCAGGTATAACATAAAGCACTGATTGAACATACAAATATTTAGAGAATACATAGTTAATGAATTCAACATATGTCATATCACCAGCATAACACCTTTACCTAAAATACTTTCTCTTCTTTGTGAAATAAACATTTTGTACGTTAATAATATTCTATCATTGTCAAGTATATATAAATCTTTAAGAACCGATATGCAAATCCCAAAGGACTCCTTATGGAATTTTATAGAGAGAATAAACAAATCCATTTTTTCAGATAGTGATAAAGAATTAGTACTTAAATCAATTAGTAGCACAACAGCATCCCTTTCTTGGAAAATCTTCACTACATCCAAAAGAGGTTTATTACCCCACATAAGATGGACTTGATATAAAAAAAATAATCAATAATAAATGTTGTAGATGTGAGGAAATACTTTGTGCAGATTGGGTACACACGTTTCTTACATGTAAAATAGTAACTCCATTCTGGATAGAGTACAGAAATTTCATAAAAGCAATATTTTATGTTGAAGCATGAGTGATGGTAAACACAACTGTATTGCTATTTGACCTCTGTCAATGAGTATTTCTAAGAACTGTAAGGTGATGAGTTCATTTTTTTTCAAGGCTCAAGCCACACCCACTAGGAGTTAAAGGTACACACTCAAAAGAAGTGTACTGGAGGGAATGAGTTAATTGGAGTTAGTAGATATAAATAAAAATGATGTAATTATTCACTCCTAGATTACGCTTTTGTGGAGTTTAGAACCCAGTGATCCATACACTGTGAAGCTTTAAAGCACTGAATTTCATTGGTTGAAGAGATTGGGAGAGTCCCAGCATGTAGCATATGTTTAAAATTAAGCCAAAGGAATACGTGCTTTATAGAATTGAATGCATATGCATGGATCATCCCCTAGAAGACACAACCTGCACTTTGTAAGCTTATTATTAAACCAAAATAAGATTTATTGTTAATCTGTTTATTGTACATATAATAAATATGCACATTATGGAGAAAGTCAGAGGCCATAATCTTCCTGGTGCATGTGTATTTTTAGTAGTTAAATTCTGTACATTTAAATACTTTGTGTGTTATAGTGTTATTATTTTTATTATTATGATTATTATTGCTTTTGTTTTGTTATATTAGTGTATTGTACATTGTTAGTGCAGAGGTAAGTGAGTTGTTGTATATTCCTTCTATAGCTTGGGCATTTTTACTCCTTGTCTTACCTTTGAAAAGGGCCCTGCCTTGATGTTATTTATCAGTAAAAAGATGTGCAGTTAATTTAATTAAATAGTTGGGTGCCGGGCTGGCAACTACTCGACACTGTAAAACTCCACTGCCAATCATGAGCAGACAGGTGATCCGCTGTGGCAACCCCTAACTAGGAAAAGCCTAAAGAAGAAGATTGTGGTCGGACAAGTGTGAAGTATCTGACTCATTATTACTGTTTAATGCACTGATACCAACACATATCCCCAAAATACAGGTGCACCTTCTTTGGTCCTTGCTTGCAATTGCAAGAAAAATCATTACGTCAAATTGGAAGTGTAAAAAAATCCTATCATTTACAGATTTTTTACTATTAGCTAAATTTGTATGTAGTAAGGAGTTGCAAACTATTTCAGAAAGAACTACTAAGATAACACACAAGAAATTAACTTGGTTTAAGCTTGAAAAACTACTAGATAAAACGTAATCACAACAATGACATTATATCTGTTATGGACATTGTAAATAGTTATTGTTCCACGTTACAATGTTTTAAGACATATTGTGCATATTTATATATCATATTTCTTGTACTATTTTATTTAATGAAAATCAATAAAAAATGTTTAAAAAAAAAAAAAAACAAGAAAGCATAGGCAAAAAGCAGTTGATAGCCATGCGCATGTATGGATGTTTTTGCAAGGAGCTGCATGGATAACTAAGAATCCCCACTTCAGTCTTCATGTAGTCTACAAGATATGTATGATTTCCACCAATGTTCAGGATATACCTGAACATAGTCACCATCTGCTACAGATAATGATATATGAAGGCCAAGTTATGTTCATAGTTGAGAACCAAGCTATCTGCAGTGGTGGGCCATTTTACCTTCCAAAGGTAAGAATCAAACCTTGTACTTTGTGTCTGTGAGGTAAATACCTTAAACATTATACCAACCCCCCACTGTATACTCTGACACCATATCTTGGAAAATTGATAAGGGGATATGAAAAACAGAGACAGCATGTCACAATGCAAAAGCTGACAGTATGGCTTGAAAGCAATGTGCAGTTGTAAGAGTAACACTGTCTCTAGCAAGACAATGCTGGCAATGTGGGTTAATGCCGAACAATGACAAAAACAATTTAATATCTGGGAATTGCCTAGGATACTTTTTTTATTTTACGTTTACAAGGTGGTGCTACCCATGTGAAATAATTCAAAAAGAGTACATATCAAAACACAAACCATTAATGCATCAAATAGTGATATTATGAGACTGGCTGCAGCACTTCTACACATGGACACAATACAAGATTAAAGGAGGACCCATGAAGATGATGTGACATTTGTAGTCTTGATAGAACTATAAGGCAGCATTTGCAGAGCAGGGTACAGCTATGTAGTTTCCACATTCCATAAAAAGATTGCATCATTTCCAGATGTCACAATCACTTAAAATGGCATCAGTCATTTTGCTGAAGTATGTATACATGTATTTGTTTATTTATGTATGAAATTTGTTAACCTGGGCAGAACACTGATCTACGTGGACCATTTATTTTCAGGTCAGCACAGGCAATAAATAATCAGAACAGCAATTAAGTTTTTTTTAATCCAGTACCCTTTTCCATCAAGTTTTTCCTCCCTGCCCAATAAGCCTATCTGCCTTCCTTCTGAGGGCACAACTTAGGCATGAGTTATTATTCTCTTGGCAGAGGTATGGGCTAAGGGTCATGAGTGCTCATGTCATCCATGGGGCATGTCTAGCTTCAAGCTACAGCTGGATGGGAAGAGGAAACAATAGCCTTCACTTATGCTATCACCTCACCCGCCAGCATGATGTCCATCACACTCTGAGTTCCAGCCTCAGCTAGAACTCCACTAGAGAGATATCAGCATGCACCCTCTCTCCCAGGACAGGAATTGCCCATCCTTTATGCCAATTCCATCAAGCACCTGATACACAAATTGAATTTGGGTCACCTGGGTCATAGTCAGGGCTTTGTCCCTCTAATTAAGAATAAATGTTATACACAGATACAAAGTAGAGTAGAGGCTGCATAACCAATGAAATAAAGGCAATACTAACAATAACAATGTAAATCTATTCAGCATATCAAATGGGTATAATGAACAAAAACAACTAACGTATACTGTATATAGCATACTTACCAAGACAGATGTGTGAAATGAAGTACACATTATAGGCATGAAGAAAATAAAAGAAGAAAAGGGATAATAAAAGTGTTTTCATTTCTCAGTAGAAGGTTTTGTAGGGAATTAAAAGATAAAAATACTCATAATACAATCACATAAATAATATAGGTTTGTTGGAAGCACTGGCATTTAGCGTTATCTTTTAGTTTTTTTTTCCAAGAAGAATCAGAATTTCATATATCAATAAAGATCTTTTAATTTTGGAAGTAGGGACTCTCAAATTGTGGGTCTGACTATTGCAAATCAATGGCCTACATGGTGAAGCTTGTTGTGAGGATACATAGTATAGTATAGCTCTGTTTTTTTTTATTTCTCCAAATCTTTTGGGTTTCTAATTCCATGATGGCAATGGACCCCATTCCCAAGTCAAACTATGATTAAAGTTCATGAAATTAGTATTGCTTCAATCTTTGATGTCAGCCAAAAGCTGTGGTATAAGGAGTTGATGATGCAAATGGAGGTTCTGATGGGGGAAACAGTTCAGCAAGGGATTGAAACAAATTTAAAGTAAGAGACAGTGAAGTAAGAGTTCTTCAGCTACAATAACCATTTGGGTTTGATGAGGGTTAGGCAATGGTGTAGATGACAGGGATATAAAGTAACAAGACCAAACAGGTTTTATAATACATTGTTTTTTTTGTTTGTTTTTTTGTGGGGGAGGGGTGCTGCTGAAATAACAGGCAAACTTATTACTTTCCAAGACTTTACAATGCAATCATACCAAGGATTCAAGATACATTATATATGTAAGTTTTAAATAACTCGTACATGACAATGTCAAGTTTTTCTTATGAAAATATGCTGCTTCTCCTTAACCACGTTTCCAGACAACCACAAATAAAGACACTATTATATAATTGCTTATTGATTTGCATGTTAACTACACCCATGTATGCGTTCCCTAAGGGACAAAACAGTATCAGATTTATTACCCGTGAAAAATCAGTCTAGTCAGTAGGGATTTTGCACTGTCTTGCAGTGGCAATAAAATCAAGTAATTAGACCACTTTTCTTAATCAAATGGCTAAAAGCTTGCCACAAAATTCTGTCTCTCTCTGTAGGAGCTTGTAATAATAATAATAATAATAATAATAATAATAATAATAATAATAATAATAAAAAACAAAGAAACAAATGGGGTAATGGGAAACATCTTGTCAGCACAAATAAACAAACAATGGTATATTTTCAGTTTATTGCATTTCTAAGTAAATAAAAAGATATGACATAAGGAATGGAGGAGCCTAAATAGGCCTTACTTTGAGGAATATACAATGCATTGTGGGAATGAGAAATCTTAGCAAAATCATATCTATGTATACATCTATTATTCCACTTTGGGCTAAAACAAATTATAAAGTGTTTCTAACCATTTAGAATGATACAAAGACATCAGCACTGCATATTAAACTAAGAAATGTTTAAATGCACACACACACACACACAGAAATCACAGGGCAGTTTTGGAATGTGCTTTAGAAAAGTGTGAGTGGAAGAGTTTTACGCTTATAAAAAAATGTAATGGATATACGTAATCAGAATTATGTCCAGTTCCAGAGAGAAAATGAGCTTAACAGTTTTTTTTTGGGGGGGGTAATGTTAGATAGATGCTGCAATTTCATGCTACTGTCTAAAAAGAAATGAAACAGAGTGCTGGTGATACAAATCTAACTTGACTCCTTGGAAACAAAATTCAGAAATCCTTTTTGTTTCTAACCACGGAGTGATGAGTTGTTTCAGTAACTACCAGCTTTAATGGGCACCCTCAGCAAAATATGTAACTTCATAAAAGCCAAGCACAAATGAGAAAGGAAGAATTTCACATTAGGGAGTAATTACAAGTAATTACTGAAGCCTGGCTAGAGATGAAACTTTCCTAATACTGCTCCTGCATAATTATGCTGAAGACACCACATTTTCATTTACATTTAAACAAGCAGATCTTAAAGTATAAAACATATATGCTTTGTGACAGTGTTTTACTCTCTGCATATATTCGTATAACAACAGATAACTATAATGCATCTTAGATTTTAAAGACGTATTACACTCAGTGAAACTGGATTTATTTATTTATTTTATTTTACATTTGATTACTGGGACGGAATGTCGATTTTCAGCAGAGGCCCGGGGAGAAAAGCTCCACACAGACAAAGAAAAAATGTCTTAAAGGAAAGATAAAAGAGAAGGAAGATTACAAAATGCTACAAATGCTACAAATATTTATGTTTTTTTTTTTTTTGCTGCGATGGTATTCCAAATAATTTAGCAAACTGCAGGTGGTAGAGGATTCAAGCTTCAGCTCAGATGCCTTTTTCTTTTTTCTTTTCCATTTTATAAATAACAGATTATAAGGAAACAGGAGTTGTCAGTAAAACATGGTTGATTTTGAGAATTAAGATAAGAAGTAAACCTGACGATATCTTAGGTATGTATATAATGTCAGTGTTATGTAATGCCACAGTTTCATAATTGTATACACCCTTGTTTGCCTTACGGTTACAACATTATGACAAACATTTTCAGCTGATCTTTTGCATAGAAACAGACAAGACAGAGTTTGAGAGCTTATTGCAGTTAAAATATTGTGAAACATGAATATCACATTTCTGTTACGGCAACTTTGTTTTAAAAACTCATTAAACATACCTATTTTCTTTTTGTCTTTTTCGGCTTTTCCCGGTTAGGGGTCACCCAGTGGAACTCCGGTCCGCTGATGATTGGCAGTAGATTTATATGGTGCTGAGTTGCCAGCCCGACGCCCAACCTTCAGCGAAGGCACGCCCATTCACGCATGTCTTTCGGAAGCCACTTGACTGCAGGGACGACATGCAGACTCCACACAGAAGGCACTCCAGCCGATGTTACAAACAGATGTCCTTCTGTATTCACTGTTGCAAATATTCTAAATAGGACGCTCAACCAGTATACAAAAGCCTAATGATTTTGTATGCGCCATACATCACACTTATGCTCCTTGCACAGAATGTAGGGCATAAAAGGGATGTACGGACACAACAATCCAGAACTTCTTTGCTGCCAGTTTGAACGGCATTACTGCTACTTGGTCTGAATAATTTGTTGCTCTTCTGAATAGTTAGTCACCAAATAAGTGCCTCGTTGGTGTTTTTTTTTTTTTTTTTTTTTTACTTTTACTTTTCTGTGCTTTGTATTTTACTTTGCTACCTACAGTTCTTGCCATCCAAGAAGGGAAAATGTCAGTGTGGGAGGTAGATTCCCCATAAGGATTGTGACGAACAGTGTCTTTCTTGTTTAGGTACTTCCTATGACCATAACTCTTACAGTATCTGTAAGGTATTTGTGCCTAAGACACTCAGAAGATGTTTGTCTTCCCTGGCCATTTATCTTGAAAAACAACAGCTTAAACAGTTAGCCCAAGGTACCATGGCAGAATCATTTAAGCTTGAGATCCTCCCCCTAGGTAAGAACACGGTCAAGAAGTCTCATCTGGATTCTTTAGCTGTCCAGCCTCCACCAAACATCCCTGTAGATCTCTTGGGATCTACATCGGATTCCTCTGCTATGATATTGTGGGAGAATGGCACAGAACTGTCTTTTTGCACATCCTCTGAGACTTTGCAGGGGTCTGCCCTGGAAGTTGAGGGGGGAACCACAGCTGATTATCTCAGGGGGTCCTAGAGGGATTCCACAGATACTGGTCAGGAAGGATATTCTGGGTTCTCTTATCGAATCTTACTAAGAGTCAGAACCGCCAGTACTTGTTACGGCTGATGACCCTTTCAAGAAAAGGCAAAAACTGAAGCATGTTTCAGTCCATCCTAAGGATCCCCAGAGGGAATGGCAAGAGTTTACTCAGGGCTTGTTTTTTGCCTTGATCACCCTAAAGTCTCCTCAAGTGATTTTGGTACCTGCTTCTCCTTGGATCTCTACCCCTTCTAAAGGGCTTAGGGAACTGGATTCCTCCGATGTGGATTCAGTGTCTGATGAAGTGTCTTTGTCCTTTTTTTTTTTTTCACAGATGACTTCACCTTTGGTTTATGGTTCTGATGAAGAGCAGTCTGTTAGCCCTGAGTTTCCTTTTGAGGAATTGTCCTTTGGGGGGACAATTGCTAGGATGATGGAATTCTTTAAGTGTGATTCCTTTCAATTATCTGATATTCAGAGAAGATATTACTTGTTTCATGTGGATACTCCTAAAACATCAGCAATTCCTCCTGTGTTGGCTGCATTGTTATATACTTTCATTGCTGCTTCGAAGTCTCCAGATTCTCAGTGTACTGCTCCTAAAAAACCTAATAAGTTCTAAAAAGTTCCTGAGGATTGTCACTTTTTATTTAAGTGTCCTGCTGATCCTGCTGCGGCTTCAGTCTGTTCTGACAAACCTTCTAAGCTTTTGCCTTCTGATAAGAATAGTAGGGCAATGAAGAGGATTGGTAAGAAAGTTTACAATGCTTCTACTTTGGCCTTTAGGGCTGTTAATTATCAGATCCACATGACCAGGTATGCTCTGGCCTTGATTGCTCAGGCTTGTTAGGTTATTTCTGACTGCACTAATTCTAAAGGCAAATCCCCTGCCTTATCTATTTTAGGTCCTACTTCTCAGGTGGCTCACCACTCTATTAAGTGTAGCTATGATGCTGCTGATGCCTCTTCCAGAGCTGTGGCTTTTGGGAATGTCCTGAGGTGTTATTCTTGGCTTCATCTCCAGTCTCTGCCTGAGGACACTAAGGCAAACTTGTTTGATGCTCCTTTGAATAATAAACGTCTTTTTGGGACTGCTGCATCTGCTGACATGTTTAAGTCTGTTCAGGAGAAAGGCCAAGACTTGCAGGACCTTAAACATACTTTTGTCTCTACCATCCCCAAGTTCCATGGGAATTATTCTTCTACATCTGCTTTTGTTTACAGGCAACCCCACCAGGCCTCCAAGTGCAGGAAGGGTGGTAAGTGGGCCACTCTGCTAAGGCTTCTCATATTTCTGTGGCCCAGAAGCCTCCTTTTTCTGATAAACCTGGTTCCCTTTGACAACTCCCCCTTTTAAATGAAGTTATTTTGTCCCTTATACTTCCCCTTTGTCTTCCAAATTGACGTCTCATTATTTTCTAGCATTCGCCAGGGTTACTTCATGCTATGGAAGTCACTCCCTCCTTTGTCAGGGATTCCTCAAATGCCTTTAGAACAACCTTCTCATTTCCCAGAGGATCTAGGGTCCCTGGTGAACCAAGGAACCATCCAACCTATCCCCCCTTCCAAAGTGGAAAAGGGTTTTTATTCCAGGATGTTCCTGGTTCTGCAAAAGGAGCGTAATTGGAGACCTATTCTGGATCTCTCCCAGCTCAACACCTTTCTCAAGGTCCCTTGTTTTCAAATGCTTACTCTTCAAACCAGTTGCCTCTTTTATTACCCCAGGCTTTTCTGGTGTCTTTGGATCTGAAAGATGCTTACCTTCATATCCTTATTCACCTTCTTTTCAAGAAGTTTTTACAGTTATCTGTGTCTTCCCTTTATTTTCAGTTCTCTGCTTTGCCCTTTGGCATCTCTACTGCTCCAAGGCATTCAAGAATGCATATCTCCTGTGATTGCCTTCTGCAGGCTCCAAGACATTCAGATTTTTCCTTATATAAATGACGTGTTGCTTCAGTTGCCTTCTCCCAGTCACCCTGTCACAGGATCTGAATTCACTATCTCATTTCTTAAAAATCTGGGGTTCACTATCAACTTCCTAAAGCTATCAACTTCCAAAAGATTGTCCTAACTCCCTCTCAGGATCACATGTATCTGGGATGAAGGATTCAGACAGTGCCAATGTTGGCCTCTCTTCCACCTCTAAAGGTTTTGCCATTCACAGCTTTCTTTCAGTCGCTTCTTCCTCTGATTGCCATGGCAGCCAGGCAGTTTCTTCAAGCCCTGGGATTCATGGCCTCTTCTATTACAATGCTTGCTCTTGCCGGATTGCATATGTGGAAGCTTCAATGATACCTCAAGCCATTTCAGCTGCAGCACTGTCACCCTCTAGATTTCAGTGTACCTCTCCTTCCCTGCCTAAAGAAGGAATTTGACTGGTGGATTCAACACTTTGCTCTCAACCTAGGACAGCCCTTTCATCCTTAAGTACTTTCTCAAGAACTGTTCACTGATGTCTCAGATATGGGATTCGGGGGCTTCTTTTGGTCACCTGAATGTTCAGAATGTCTAGCCTCCCCATCAGAAGTCAGTCCATATCAACATCAAAGAGATGAGAGCTCTGATTCTGGCCCTTCGCCCCATGTTCTCTCCAGTGCTCTTGAAGGTGTACACAGACTATACTAAAATGATGTGGTATGTCAACAAGGAGGGAGGCACAGAATCTTACCTCTTCTGCAGGGTAGCTCTTCAGGCTTAGGAGGTGGCTCTCAGTTATCAGTTAACTCTTCAGGCAGTATATATTCCTTCAGAGCACAATCTAGTGACAGACTCTCTGAGCAGGTACAAAACACAGGCTTCATGAATAGATGCTTCACAGAGACGTGTTTCTGGACTTTGTTCATCAGTGAGGTATTCTTAAGATAGATCTTTTTTTCCACCCCTCCAAACAGGTAGCTTCCTCTCTTGTGTTCCAGAGTGCCATGCCATCTGGCATAGAAGATGGGCACCCTTTGTTTTCCATGGAAGGGGATGTTTCTTTATGCTTTCTCTCCTCTTACTCTACTTCCAAGAGTCCTGCAGAAGATTCTGCTCGAGTCTTCAATGATCTTGCTAGTGACTTCCTTCTGGCCTGCACAGCACTGGTTTCCTCTCTTATTATATCTGGCCAGAGGCAATCATCACAAGTTACCTCACCAGTTGGATCTCCTCACACAGGACAAGGGGTCTCTTATCCATCCTCACTTGTCCTATCTTCAAATGAAACTGTGGGTGATGGAGTTTTTATCCCCTTTTCAGGCACCTGTTTTCTGAGGACACACTCAAGGTTTTACAGGAGAAAAGGGAACCCTCAACCAGAAAATATTTTATATCCAAAATGGAAAAGATTTTCTGTCTGGTACCATGCTTGTAACCAGGCCCCTTTTTCACTGGGGGTCCCTCTGGTCCTCTCTTATTTGTGTGAGTTGCTTCAGTCTGGCCTAGCCTACTGTTCTGTGAAAGCCCATTTGTCAGGCATTTCTGCTTTTCTACCCTTGAATCCTCTTTTGGCTTCCTGTTTTGAGGTCAAACAATTTCTTAAAGGTGTCCTGCATATTCAGCTGCCAAGGAAATATATTCCTTCTTCTTAGGACATATAATTTTATTTTGGAAAAATTGACTCAGGCTCCTTTTTTCCATCTCTGGATTACTCTCTTCTTACCTCTTCAGCTCTGATTTTCACAGTTGCTTCCTTTCTGATTATTATTTTTAGTGCAGTTTCAAACTTCTAATCTGGCCCTGCCCGCTCCGCTCAGGCTCACTACACTCCTTAGCCTACTCCCATTCCCACCCACCCCATTACAATTTCCTTTATACCATCCACTCCCCTTCCTTCCCCAACATTCACTGACACACTGCTTCCTGTCAAACTCCAAATACATCACTTCCTTCCCCTATTAGACCCTGTTTATAACCTCTACACCCTCCATCAAAAATAAAACACCTCATCATTACCACCTCAGTCCTACTTCTTCACTCTGCTCTAACCTCTTATCACTCACACCTTCCTTATTCCCTTTTATGCTCTCCTACCTCCTATACCTTTGACACTCATTCTACACCTTCCTACTTTCATATCTCCCCAGCCCTTTTCAACCACTCTACCTCTTCTCTTCACAAGCTGTCTATATTGCAAATCTACCCTCCTACCTACAAATCTAAACCCACGTTACACAAACTACATCTATGTACTACTGTACTCCCTCTTCCTACTAATAACTTACTCATATCTGGGGATGTCCACCCCAATGCTGGCCCCTCCCCCTCTCTCCTCAAGCAAACATCCCCCTTTATCTTCTACCTCCCTTCCTTCCTCAAACAACACTTACCATACCCAGCCTCTTACACTAAACTGATCCATATCGAAGCACCTGACAATATCCTCTCTAAATATTCAAAGCCTAACCAACAAAATCACCAATTTCCATGCCTGGATAATGCATACAAACCCTCACCATCCATTCCTTATCTGAAACCTGGCTTAAGTCACATATCAACCAAACAGCAAACAGCAAACGAATGTAGACAAACCAACACAGAGACTGGAGAAAGCTGCAACACTTTATTCTGGTACCTCGGCTAGATGCCTTCAAAGGAATAAAAATTCTCCCACCAGCCTATAATATCTATCAATCTGATAGATTCCCCAAAAAAGGGGGTTGTGTAGCCATCCTCCACTCTAATAGCCTCAATCTCTCACCTTTCCCCACCCCCACCCCTGACTTTCACCTGGCTGAACTCATCATCCTTAATTGCCACCTTAACACTCACAATTATCTGTTGCCACCATCTATATCCCTCCTGGAAACAATTCATCCACTTTACAGATTATCTTATCCTGGTTTTCCCACAATATTCCCTATGAAACCCTCATCTTAGGTGATGTTAACCTAGATTGGTCTAAACTTAAAACTGACTCTCCACAACACAGCATCAACCTGCATGCTTTCCATCAACTGATATCTATGCCCACCCACCTCCATAAAAACTCATCTTCCAGCTCCATAATTGACTGGATACTCACCAAATCCCCTCACCACTACCATAACCCCACTACCCTACCAGACCAACTTAGCAACCTCCTCACCACCTCAGTCCTTAGATACACCATCCAACCCCCCAAATCCTACATTTATAGAGATTGCGAAAAACTCTCTAATTTTAATGTAGTCCAATTCAACTCTATTCTATCCACCATTGACTGGTCCATCCTTAAACAAATCCCTCTCGGTGACGCAGTTACTAGTTTCAATAGCATCTTCCTGAATACCCTGAACTCCCTTGCTACCTCTAGAAAGTTAGAATAAAACCTAATTATGCACCTTGGCTCTCACAAGAAACTAAGTCTCTTATGCTAAAAAGACAGAACTTGGAAAGCCTGGATCAAAACAAAGGAATTACCTCTGCTACGTAATTACAGACACCTCAGATGTCTTACAAAAAAACCCAATAATGATGAAAAGTCCTTTTATAACTCTGTCCAATTCAATAACAAATCCAACCCTCACAAGGTCTGGTGCACTATTAACAAAATTCTCTCTCTCCAGGCTGCCCCTCAACTCCCTGCCCCTACCCAAATATATCTCCTCTGGAAACTGCTACTCTTCTCAATACACACTTTATTGCAACCATTCAAACACTCATACCTTCCACCTGCAACACAACTTCTCTGCCTACCCCTCCCGTTCCTTCTATCAAACAACTATTTTCTTTACATCCTGTTCCTACTTCCTACATCAGATCTTTTCTTCACAAACTCAAACCCTGCTCTCCCTTCACTGATAGTCTACCTCCTACCTTCCTCAAACTTGCTGCTGACTCCATCGCCTATCCAGAATCTATACTAATCAATAGATCTACTCAGGATTCCATTTCTACCCTATGGAAATCCTTTTTCACTATTCCCCTGCATAAAGGTGGAAACTCTACAGACCCATCTAACTACCAGCCTATAGCTATTCTATCTCCCCTCTCTAAGATTCTCGAAAAATGTATCCACTCAACTACCTTTTCCGGCATAACTTCCTTACTCCCATTCAGCATGGTTTCCATCCCAACGACAGCACAACTACTGCCCTCTTATCCTTTACACATACCACTGCCGAGGCCATAGATAATAACAAACTCATATCAGAGGTCTCTTCCTTGATCTTTCCAAACCCTTTGACACAGTCTTCCATCCTCTACTGCTGTCTAAACTTGCAGATCTCAATCTATCTTCTTCTTCCCTTGCCTGGTTCTCCAGATGCTTATCCTGCAGGCAGCAGTCTGTTAAATGGCTCTCTTCCACTTCTCCATTCATACCTGTCCCAACCGGGGTACCACAAGGTTCCATCCTAGGTCCCCTCCTATTTAATGTCTTTACCAATGATCTCTACACTTCTTGTAAACAATCCTCCCTCATGCAATATGTAGACGACTTGACTCTTATCTCCATCTCAGACAATATCTCCAATCTCCACACTCTTACTCAACAGGCCTTCCTAGCCACTGAACAGTGGTTGTCCAGGAAACTACTCCTTCTCAACGCTAAAAATACCAAACTTTGATTATTTTTCCCTAGCTCTCTCTCTCACCTCAAATCCACCTTTACTATTACTTCCTCTAATAACACTGTTATCCAACCTGAAGCTCACACTAAACTCCTTGGAGTCATCCTAGATGATGAACTGAAATTCAACTTCCACATCCTCCAAAGCATAAAAAAGACTCACCAGAAACGTGGTTTACTGTATCGCAAAAAAAAAAATTTCTAACTACAAATGCCAGACTCTCATTGCACAAGTTCTTCTTCTCCCCTCCCTTCTATGTGCTGCCCCAGTACTCACCAAGATCCAAACTACTACTTTAAACAAACTTCAACAAACTTACCACAAGATAGCTAGATTTATCACAAACTTTCCATACAATACACATCACTGCCTGGCCCTAAATATTCTCCACTGGTTAGAACTCCCCCATCTTCTACTGTTGTAACAACTTCAAATGTTGCACTTCATTCTTTACAATCCTTCATCCTGCCCTGCCCTCTCTTCCTTCATCTCTATCTACACTCCTCCATGGACTCTCTGTACCTCTAATCGGCAACTACTATAAATCTACCAACCCAAATAAATAGCTGGCAAACTCCTATATAGACACTCCATTGCCCAAGCCTGGACACTTGTTTCATCATTCACCCATCCCACTTTAAGTAGGGGCTTGACAACAACATATTTTGGAGTTGATTAGATGGTTTGACTTTTTCTTTAAACTCCCCACAACCCTAATATATACCTTTTCAGTCCCTCCACATACAGCTAAGTACTCCACTATTGTGGATACTTATTAAACTCTACAATCAATACTATTGGACTTAACTCTTTTTGTAAATATACAAATATATGTTTTTAGTCTGTAAAAATATTTATATGTATATATCATGTGTTTGCATTTCTGCTTTGCCTCTCTAATGTTCTTGTATAACTGAATTTGACCATAATTTTGACTCAAATGTTTGATTCTCTGTAAACTGTTTGTGATTTTTTTGGAACTTTTCTCCACTGAATATGGGCCACAAGTCCAGCTGGTCCAACCTGATTAACAAATGTCAATAAATAAACAAATAAATAAAAAAATGTTGAGCCTGCAGATTCTGCTTCTTTGCAGCATTTTACATGGAAGCCTGTTTTATTGCTGGCTCTCACTTCTGCTCAAAGGGTTTCTGTGCTCCAGGCCCTTATGGCTATTCATCCTTTTTTGTTTTTGTTTTTTTTACAGGGAATGGTACCCCTTCATACTAGTTCTTCTTTTATGCCCAGGGTAGTAAATGAGTTGTCCTTGAATCAGTCGGTACAACTCCCTTCCTTTTTCCCTTCTCCTCAGTCTGCTAGTGAGAGGGTCCTGCATACCCTGGATTTGCAAAGAGAGCTCAGGTAGTATTTGGATAAAACTAAGGCCATTCATAAGTCTGCTCAGCTTTTTAATTCCTTTCATCCCATTGGGTTTGACTGTTTCAGCAAACCATCTCCTCCTGGATATCTAAGGCCATTTCCTTTTGTTACACTTTTCATGGAAAATCTGTTTACTTCTGCTAGAGTTCATTC
>NC_056743.1:663507720-663570220 GCF_019279795.1 Protopterus annectens | reverse complement strand
ATGGTCATAGGTTTTGGGAAGTGAACAAAGGGATGGTATCACATATTCTTGATGCAGATATGAGTTTCCTACAGACAGTCGTCAGACTCTGTCTCTGGAACACAGTGAGCAGCTTGGCAATCCAAAAGCATCTTGGAGGATGGCCACTGCTACTCTGTGCTGAGAGGTGCCAGTAAATGTGGTTTGAAATCCCAGTATTCCTATCACTTCTAATGAGAAGTTACATGGCATGGTGCACTGGAAGGAGCCTTTGTTCCCACTTTATTTTTGGCTTTATCCAGATTTCTTGTGTTAAGAGGTCGAGAGATGTGAAAACCTCTTACCTGCTACTACATTGCTTGATCACTCTGTGTCTCTCAAAACACACACGTCCACTTTCAAGCACGCAAGCATGCATACACTCACACATGCAGACAGAAATATAAATACACATACACACACATGCACACACACTTTGTTTTTTGTTTCTTTTAATTTTACACTCGCTGAACAGCACAAGTGCTGCAGAGGGAGTATAAAATAATGGCTTGATCAGTTTCACTCTCACTTTGATGCATGCATACAGACACACATGCATGCACAGGTCTATAGTGCATAAATGTAACTGAACGGCATTACAACAAAAATGCCATTCACTGAATTCACTCTTGTGGGGGGCTGCGCCCCCACGTACCCCACTAATTATACATACTAACTCTTAGATTGCACTACAATGAGGAAAGGGCAAACTTTTCAATCTTCACTGTACCACACCCTCACTATGAACAGGTTGATGAACAGCACTTTCGATTTACGTGCCGTTCAGTTAACAGACTTTTCGATTATGTAATACTAACCCACATGCACTCATGCACTTTTCTATTTTCCACTTGCTAAATAGCAAAAGTGCAGCTTAGCAAGATTAAAATAATGGCAGCTGATTGCTTTCTTTCAGTGGACTTGTTTTCAGCAGGCTTTACCTGTAAATTAACACCCTGCTGGAATATATTCACTCTCCAATCAGAGTGGTATTATATCTACTTAGAGAATGGATGACCTGTATATCAGTGACTATACAAGTATTCAGAATGGACACACACACACACACACATAAATATCAGTGTACCTACAATGATGTTCTCAGGCCACAAAGCTGCTACTGTACAAATTGTCAGATATTCATCAAATTGTAAAGATTACTGACAGCTGTCCATCATGCAGGATCTTATCAAGCATGTGCAGGTTGTTGTCTGTCATCACGCATGTGTTACTCACAACATAACTTGCAGTGATGCTGCATGTATTCTATAGCTTCTTATTACTTATTTGCCCATCATACATCATGTGTGTGCTACTCAAAGTACAGTTATGTACACTTACCATAAATGTAGATGTTCGAGTGCATTCACTGTTGCAGTCATTACATTTGGGTAATCTGCTGGCAGGTTGCCCTCAGTCAGCCTGATTAACAAAGTCTTGGGTCCTGCATCAGTTGCTGTTCATTCTTCCATGACGTCAGGTCATCAGGGGTATAAAACATGCAGCCGACGCCATTACATCAGTTTTTCTTGCCCCAGATGTCAGGTGCCCCCAAATGGGGAGCAAAATATATATATAAAGAAACACACAAAAATACCTCAAAACAAAATCAAATACACCAAAAAGGCTTTTAAGCATAATAAAGGAAAGAAGAGGTATAGTAAAAATAAAAATAGGGGCTGGTGGCAGGGTAACCAAGACTGCAACAGTGAATACACTCGAACATCTACATTTATGGTAAATGTACACAACTGCACTATATTCATCGTGTTTCACTGTTGCAGTCATTACATTTGGGTAGATTCCCAAAGCTAAGGTTGGGAGGATGGATTTATACAGCATTACGGCCAGCTATAAGGCCCTGCAAAACAGCAGCGGCAAAGCCAGCTCTGGATTTAGAGAAAATTGTTAAGTGATAATACTTGGTGAAAGTATGAACTGAACTCCAGGTAGCAGCTTCTAGAATGTCTCTGGTAGGAACCACTCTGAGAAAGGCTGCAGAAGTAGATGCAGTCCTGGTGGAATGAGATCTGATCCCCTGGGGGATAGGTTTTCCATGGTGCTTATAACAGAAATGAATACAATGGCTTATACATTTAGAAATGGTTTCTTTGAAATAGCCTTCCCCTCTGCCCCTGTAGCAAATTCTACCAGCAGTTGTTCATATTTTCTTCGAGATTTAGTCCTGTCCAAGTAGAATCTAAGTTATCTGTGTGCATCCAATGAATGCAGAATCCACTCTTCCTTGTTTTGTGGATTGGGAAAGAAAGTTGGCAAATGAATGGACTGATTAAGAGCCACACTAGATACCACCTTGGGCATGAATGATGGATTGTTCCTGAGTGACACCCTGTCCACATGAAAGATGATGAAAGGCTCCACTGCCATAAGGACCTGTAATTCAGATATCCTTCTAGCTCAAGTGATTGCTAAAAGGAAGGCTGTTTTCCAGGAAAGAAATTTTAAGTATGCAGTTGCAGCTGGCTAGAAAGGAGGTAGAGTGAGTTTCTCCAATACAAAGTTAAGGTCCCAGGCAGGGGTTGGAGCTCTCCTGGGTGGTCTCAAGTTTTTGGCCCCTCTGAGATACTGCTTTAGAAGAGGATGAAAGAAGGGGGTGGGATCTGTGTTGTAATGAGCTGAAATGGCTGAGGCATGGATTTTTATGGAAGAAAAAGACAGGCCCTTATGAAGCATCTCAGTTAAGCATTGCAAAATCTGAGATAAATTGGGCACTGCTGTGCTCATCCCTTGAGACTGATTCCAGGCACAGAATCTTTTCCATTTGTCAGCATAAGATTTTCTAGTACTAGGTCTTCTCGCCTCCAAAATGACATCCATCACAGGTTTGCTGAGGGATGCTAAGGGTGAATTTAAGTGATTAGCCAAGCTGCAAGATTCAATGTTTGGAGCTGAGGGTGCAGAATTTGGTTCTCCTGCTGAGACAGTAAGGAAGGTGCCACGGAGAAATGTGTGACACACTGCGCAGGAGTGGGAACCATTGTTGGCGAGGCCAGTCTCGAGCAATCAAAGTCATTTTTGGTTTGTCCTGTTTGACTCTTATAGAACTTTGCAGAGCAAAGGCAGAGGGGGAAAGGCATAGACTGATAGGTTTTTCCAGCTGAAGGACACAGCATCCACTTTCCAGGCTTTTTTGTGAGGAGTTCTTGTGCATAATTTGTCCAACTGGTAGTTCTGGGGTGAGGCAAAAAGATCTATGTCTGGGCTCCCCCATTTGTGTGTCAACATGTTGAAAATCCGTGGTTCTAGTTTCCATTCGTGAGGGTCCATGACATTTCTGCCAGAACATTCTGCTTTCCTGGCAGGGATTGAGCTTATAGTTGTACTTGGTAGCTCAAGGCCGTGTTCCACAATGCCATGGCTAGTCTGCAGAGAGGGTAGGAATGTGTACCCCCCTGCTTGTTTATGTACCACATAATCGTGGTGTTGTCCATCTTTATCAGTAATTGTCCTGGATGAAGGTAGTCCTTGAAGGCTGTCAGTACATTCTGTACAGTTAGCATTTCTTTTTGATTGATATGAAGGTGCATTTGATTTGGGCTCCATTTGCCCTGAATGCACTTCCATGCCAGATGAGCCCCCCATGCATAGTCTGATGCATCTGTAGTTAGGGTTTGGGCGGCAGGGGGTGGTGTGAATGGCAGTCCCTTGTTTTGGTGGCAGGCCTCTGCCCACCATAGGAACTGTAGGCGCAGGCAAGGTACGATAGCAATCATTGTTTCCAAGCTGTGACAATGTTGACTTCATAAACTTTTTAAGTACCACTGAAGTTTCCTCATATGCAGTCTTGCATATGGAATTAGAAGAATGCATGAGGCCATGAACCCCAAGGCTTGCAGTATTTGCCTTGCAGATAGCAGGGTTTTTGTGGCCATCTGTTTGAAGTAAGTCACCAAATTAATTTGCTTTTCTGTCATAAGGAAAGCCATCTGGGCAGCTGTATTCAAGCTTGCACCCAGGAATGTAATTTTTTGAGAGGGTACCAGTTGAGATTTCTTTTCATTTATGGTGTACCCTAGGCAGGTTAGATCTCTTTTTACAAATGCCAGATGATTTAGGAGAATGGCCTGGTTTTCTGCCTAAATTAGACAATCATCCAGGTATGGATATATTTGAATATTTCTTTGCCTGCAAAATGCAATTACTGGAGCCAGGTACTTTGTGAATATCCTGGGCACTGTAGACAAGCCAAAGGGCAGTGCAGAGAATTGATAATGCATGCAGCCTGCTTTGAAGCTTAGGAATTTTCTGCAAGATTCCCTGATTGGGATATGCAGGTAAGCCTCTTTTAAGTCAAGAGTTGCCAACCAGGCATCCTTGCCTAGCATAGGAAGTAACTGGTGAAGAGTCAGCATCTTGAATTTTGGAATGTCCAGAAAGGTGTTTAGAGTAAACAGGTCCAGAACTGGTCACCATGATTTGTCTTTTCTGGGTACCAGGAAAAGTCTGGAATAGAAACCTTGTCCCTTTTCCTCTTCTGGTACTAGTTGAATTACCCCCATGTTTAGTAGGGAAAGTACTTGTTTCTGAGCCTCTGCTCACTGATTTGGGGGCAGGTCCAGCCATCCATTTGGAGTTGGCAACGTGTGGAAATTAAATCTGTATCCCTGGGACACTATATTTAAAACCCATTTGTCCTGGGTTATAAGTTGCCAGTTTCTTGAATGAAGAGCCAGTTTTCCCCCCAAAGGGGCAGCTAAGAGGTAAGTGCTTGGTAATTTCAAAGGGAAGTTGTTGAGACTGTTTACCATAGGGTAGTGCCTTGTTGTTTCCAGATTTGGAAGTGGAGGCACCCCATTGCTTAGTTCTGAAAGTCCCTTGGGACTGAAACCTGGTGGTTTTGGAATGTCTGGGTTTGGCCGTAGTGGCTCTGGAAGGAGCTGGAAAGGACCAATTCTTAGTAGGCCAATGCCTACTAAATCTAGGAGGTTGCACTTGTAAGAAAATTTTCACAGTTTGCATAGATTTAGCGTTATCTTCCATCTTTTTTAGAACTTCTTCAGCCTTAATGCCAAATAAGCAGTCCTGCTGTAGAGGAGCATCCAAACATTTTGCTTTAACATGATCAGGCAGAGATTGCTCCTTAAGCCAAGCATGCCTTCTAAGCACAGACCCAGTAACAGCAGCCCTACAAGAGGCCTCTAAGGAATAAAAACCACACTGCAAAGTATGTTTGCCAACTTGTTCAGCTGAATGCAATAAATCCTGCAAATCTTCATTCTCCACACAGTCAGAAATCAACATCATTTTCTATTTAAGCAGTCCCATGATATGCTGTTGATATTTTAGCATATGGAATTGACAGTTTAAAGCCCTGATTGCTAAGGTTGCAGAAGTATAAACCTTTTTACCCCATCTATCCAGCACCCTGGAGTCTTTATCAGAAGGGAAGGATTTTTAGCAGTAGAAGCCTTAATGCCCTTGGGCCCCTGACAAATGGTTTCAGGGTCTGCAACAGGATTTTTGAAAAGGAATTTGTGGGACTCTGGAACCCTGTAGTACCTGTCTGGTTTGCTAGGGGCTGGAGGCAAGGAATCAAGGGGCATACTGGATTCCGAAAGCACATCATCAACAATATCTAGTACAGGTGGTATAACCAAAGGCCTATGCTGAGGAAGAAGGAGAAAATCCCTAAGCCTCTTTTTGGATTCAGAGAAATCCTGACTTTCCCAGTGGAAATGCTCCCTTAAGGTATGTAAAGTTTCCCCAAAAGAGAAATCCTCAGTTGGAGAAGCAGAGGGAATGTAATCCTCTGCATCAGAGTCCTCATAAGTAGATATGGATAAATCCAGATCATTAGAAGTGTCAGAAGAAACAGAGTCCTGTTCAGAAGATTCATAGTCAAATTCAATCCTAGGCCTCTTGGAAGGGGGGGGGTGGGGTTGACTACCCCTGATTAGAGTAATTATATCTTCAGCCATTTTGATCATTTGTTTTTTAGGCATAGGGGCCTGAATATGTGGTCTGGGCATCTGTTTTTTAGACATAGATCGAGATTTAGGCTTTAGCACTGAAGTTGGAGTCGGTTTAATATGCAAGTCTGTAGGTCTGAATACACCCTCAGAAGCCGGTGCCTGCTCAGTGGCTCTGGACCCATCCAAGGTAGAGACATCCGTGGGTTCCATATGTGAAGCATCTCATGGCATACCAGACACCGAATGGGTCTCAATAGAGGCCTGCGAATCAGAAGTAGTGGGTATCAGGGGCTGCGAAAGCACCTCACTGAGTACCGGCGAACTGGCGACTGGCTTAGGAGAAGCATCGTCATCAGTTTTGGACATCAAGGGCCTGTCTCTGTCTTTTATTTTTGCGTTTTTTGGTATTCCAAAATATTTTGAAGCAAAAATGTACCGACAATGGACAGTGCGCTGATTAAATAAAGCACAAAACCGACAACAAGCTACATCGTGGTCAGGGCCTACGCAAGGAATACAGGACAAATGAAAATCCTTGTAAGGTATTTGCGTCCCACAAGTAATACAATTATTAACTTTTACTGACATCAGTTAGGAGCAAGAAAAAGTTTCCCCAACAGGGTACTTAGCTTTAAGTTGAAGACTTCGGTTTTGAAACTCGAAAACGAAAATTTCAAGAGTCGGCCGACCGGCACTTGTGAACTGCTTCTGCTTCAGGCACCGCGCAGCAAGAAAGACTGATGTAATGGTGTTGGCTGCATGTTTTATACCCCTGACAACCTGATGTCATGAAAGAAGGGACAGCAACCGAAGTAGAACCCAAGACTTTGTTAATCAGGCCGACTGAGGGCAACCTGCCAGCAGATTACCCAAATGTAATGACTGTAACAGTGAAACACGATGAACATCATAACTTGCAGTGATGCCGCATGTATTCTACAGCTTCTGTATTACTTATTTGCCCATCATATACTTGTTTTGCAACTGACTGCATCACAGGAGGGTTACATTTGTCTTTGATTGAATCACTTTGGCATGCTAACAGTACTTTGGAATTATTTAATTTCAGGTAGGATTGTAAGAACAGGGCTGCATATTTACCTTGCTGGCAATACTGTATATCACAAGTGGTATATGGACAGATACATGCTAGAGTGGTTTATGCACATTTTAGCACCAAGTTTATGTAAGAATCACAGAAAGTTGAACAATTACCCAGTTAATATACAAACTGATATGCTATAGTATTTCTGATGCCAAAATCAGACAATTTGCCTTTAAGGAGAGCCCCGTCTGATTTTTCCTATAGCAGCAACTTGCTTCTCATGATACCATAGAATGTGAAAGTACAGAAATATCATCCATCAGCTGTACAGGACACCTCTAATGTAATGTATAAACTATTATATTTCTGTCCTAGTTGCAGCCACAGCAGATTTGTATTCCATGTAAAGGCATACTGCAAACTAGGATAAATGTAGACAAAATGTCATACTGTTAAAGTACATACAGATTATTTAAATAGGGAAACTAAAAGATTAAGCTAGTCATGCAATATGCAAAACTGTTCAAAGTTTGAGAAACTTCTCATGGCGTAATTACACTGAGGATATACAGGAACAATGAGCAGTCAATAAAAAGTAAAAACGTGCTACATTTACAATAGGATACAAGGAACAATATGGTACAAGGAAATGATGCGCAGAATATTTAAATAAACATTTCCTTCAATTAAGCTTTCTAAAGAGCCACATACTTTGAGAGTGACCACAGCTTTTCAATTTTTTTTTAAGAAAATGCAATGCTGCAGATTTGTTTGGATCTTGGTAGTTTAATGCTTTATATCATCCTTCAAGAAGCCGTATTGCTATGAGAATTCAGGACCTCAGACTTGCATCCCCACATTCTAGTCTTCCAAAAACATTTCTTATCTTCTAATGAAAATTAGATGATGTAATTTTTGCTGTCTTTTTAACAGTTTTGTATTGTATATTGCTTCTATTCATGCTTATATTGTAAAATACTGAAGCTTTGTATCTATTATATCTGTATAACTAATTGCAATACTGTGTAGCTTTTCTCCCCGGGCCTCTGCTGAAAAAGGCTACTCAGCTCAGTTGGACCAACCCGGTCAACAAATGTAAAATAAATAACTAAATGAAAAGATGTCCTTTGAGAAAGCTCCAAGATGTGAAAAGAACAGCTTGAATTTATTTACATACTTTGTAGGAAACGTGAATGTTATGTGGACAGCAGTGTTAGAGAACCTTGTAACTGAAAGCATGGCTCTGCAGTCGTAATGATGGAGCTAAACAGAATGCGGATACTTCTTTTCCAGTGCGTCAGTGTTCTTATCATCTTTTTCTTTGTCTGTTGACTTTTCCAATATCATCGTCTATCTCTTGTTATGCATATAAGGTTCCCTCACTACTGGACACCAATGGTCAGTATAATGTAGTTGTTAATTCAGTGCAAGTGATCTCTTTGTTTCTGTCTGACCACCTACTAATTGCAGTACCCCCGCAGAATGGATACAGTACTGATAGCAGTTCCTGACACAATGCTAATGGACCATAAAGCTACTAGACTGCATGCAGACAGACAAACAGTACTCCAGATGTAGTGACACCAGCACACCATTGAAACTGGGCCATATATTCACAATGGTGCGTAGTAACTGTTACCTGTTACTGAAAGGTCAGGATCACAGCCTCCCACAGCAAGAAGATGGCCATCAGGTCCTTAGCAGAACCACTCATGGCATTAGTGATGCCATGTTGTTAAAGGCATACGCCTTTAGTTCTATTTGCAACATGAGAGACTCAGAGTGATGACTGTCTACGTCTATCTTTTACTTGTGTATGCATTTCTTAAGAAAACTTGGTTGTTAAGTCTCAGAAAATGCTGCATTTGATCTTTATGTGAAGGCATTACTATATGACAACACCATGGGACAGATGGCAGCAGTCAATGAGGAGATAAGGAGAGACACGGTCACTGCCATTCATGACGGTAGTCTGTTAGGTCCATTCCAGGCAGCAAATAGGAGCACTACATCAGATCTGACTGAAGCATAAACAGCGGGCATGTTTTTGTTATGCAAAGAGTAATTCGTCTTGCATTTACTTTTAATAGAGTGCCAGATCTCATCAGAGTATACAAAATGAAGGCAGCAAATATGTTCTGGCCTTGTGGAATATTCTTCAAAGTATAAAAAATTCTCTGGTTGAGTGTATCTTATAATAGTCTGATTACAAACACAGCTCATAAGGATGAGGCCTTGCACACTGAGCCCACATGTGGTTAGATAGATGCTGTGCTAATGAGCTTGTTTATATAACATTGTCAGTCTGTCTTATTGGACTCTCCAGGAGCAGATAATGGATTAATTAACTAAGGTTAGAGATAAATCATATTAACAGTCACTGTTATTCCCTTTTTATCTCCCTTGCTGGGCTAATCCATAGAATCTTAAGTCTATATTTGATTGACTTTGGCCTAGAACCAACAGCACTATTTTCCTCTGCCAGCTTTCAAATTGTTTCTTGCTCTTCTTGCCTGATTTGGCTGTCCTTATTCAGTCACAGCTAATGTTGAGTTATAAATGACTATCTCACAAAATCTGATCTGTTGCCTGCCTGCTTCATTGGTCTTCTGGGAAAGGAAAATTCACAAAAACAGTAGTAAGCCTCAGAGGAATAACATTACATGACCAGAAAAAAATATAACCAGACCTTTAAAATGTAAATTTAGTTATAACAAGCTGACAAGTATAACATTTTCCAAGTCTGAATCGAATGTCTAACATAAGACAGCCTGCAATTTAAGGGCATTACAAGTAACAACACAATACATAGGATAAAGGCCTGCTATAGCAAAGAGTAAATAGATCAGACTTTCAATATGATCAGCAAGCCAGTCCAGTTCTGTTATGTTTTTTGTTCATTTACAAATTTATCAAATAAATATGAATCTGCTTCAAAATTATCTTATCTGAGAAATAAAGAATATCATAGTGCACCTGGTGAAATCGTGT
Source organism: Protopterus annectens (assembly GCF_019279795.1). Lineage (NCBI taxonomy): Eukaryota > Metazoa > Chordata > Ceratodontiformes > Protopteridae > Protopterus > Protopterus annectens. The sequence continues at coordinate 663,560,233 of NC_056743.1, read as the reverse complement.
TTATAGTCAAACTACAACAATATAATACACCATCTTTGTTAAAATGAAATTCAACTTCTAAGCTGTAAAATAACACTTGTATTGTCTTTGCAACAGGTTGAATCTACCACAATACCATTGTGGAAATAATAATATTGACAGTAATGCAACTAATGATATTTTATAACAATTTTAAGAGAAATCACTTGCAGGTCAGGTGTAGACATGCATTTGAATAGACAGCTGAGACATACCATGTAGTTTTGACCTTATTAGTTCAAGGTTATGCCCAGTTTGCTCTTTTGCACATCACCATGTCACATTTGGTCATTGCCTGAACTTTGTAATTTCTAGAGTCTCATAGAATAGCTGTGGTGGTTCAAGTTATGAGTGGCTAATCAGCCTCATTTTTATAGTCCCAGGATTGAATTCTGCTTCCTTCTCTTACAAGCTATGTAAATCAAAGTAATTAATTTAATAAGTTTAACATTTCTGTGTCATCCCCGAAAAGTGTCATATATGTTTCTACAGGGTCATGCCTAGTTAGAAAAAAAAAACAGTTTGAATGTATTACTCCATCAGTCCATTGCTTTTCATAAAATGTATTTATTTTGCTACCCTGAATGGATCCTTTGGCAAACCTGTTTTCACAACTGGTACAGGGAGAAAATCCCTAAATAGGAGTATAATCTAAGATGTAGGCATAATGGGCATTGGTACCTGAATGCCTAGTCAGTAACATTAAGACATACAGTATACTGACATGCTGTAACAAATATATCATTTTATATAATATGCACAATTATATAATTAAGGAACAAGTAATATCTTGTACAAAGCCCTTGCATTGCTATATATAAAATTTCTGACTTATATGGTTAATATGTACTATATTTACACTTATGGCTTTATAAGGACAAGGGCATTTTTATATGAAGCATTGGTCTGCATACTGCACTGATATATGTATTCTCATGCTAATTATTTAAATTTTAATAAGTGAATTTGTTTTTGTGCTAAACAGTGATACCCTTTTTTACCATTATACCTTACTTTAAACGTTGTAGTTTTGTTTCAGCATTTGTCTCATTAAGCCACTTGTATGATAATAATGACAGTTCTAACTGTATATAAAAGTCTGAGGAATGAACATATCTGATAAGTAATTGTGTGTATGTTTTGTCATGAATGGCTTAGCTCTATAAAGACAACCACTTTTTAGGTGTGTTTTGATGCTAACAATTCAGATGTGTTTACCAAAGTTTAAATTATCAGTCCTTGTGCCTTAAAGTTTTTTGCTATCTTCAGGATGAGTTTTTTTATTCCTGATAAATAGTAATAATACAGAAGGCAGAATTTGCGAGAAACACACTATTTTAAAACACACCTTTTAAAACTTTATTCTATTAAGCACTTTCGGCTAGAAAATACCAGCCTTCTTCAGACATTCAAAAATCATGTGACAAACTCTTTTATAGCCTAACCTAACCACTTGAGTCTTAAAGACATAGCATTATAAAACAACAACATATTAAAATGAAATACTTTTAACAATACATTTAAAAAAAAAAACATTTATATAAATATTTATATATAACTATCTTTCAAAGGTTTTTAATTTTAACTCACAAGAAATATACACTACATCATTTTACCCTAGATAAGCAGATGCATTCAAGTGTAAGGTCCACCACAACTCTCTGTGTTCTAAACAAATACCCCATGCCCCCCCCTGGGGTTTTTTGCAACTGTTCCAGTATGACAAATTTAAAACTATGGCTTGAGAATTCCTTTAAGTGTTTAACTAAAGCACTGGTCTCTTTATGTGTATGTATATCATAAATGTGTTCATACACCCATTGTTTACATTTTTGCTCAGTCTTTCCCACATAATATGCAGGACAAGAGCTGCATTTTGCAGCAAAAACCACTCCTGTTGTTTGACAAGAAAACCAACCAGAAACTATAATACACTTGGAACCTAAGTGCACTTGGTTACATTCTAAAATAAACTTGCATTGTGAACACATTCCACACTTTTACATCTGTAACCTGTTTAGAAAATGACAAAGGGATAAACTGTCACACCAGTCCTTAAGGTTGCTATCCCGCCTAAATACAAAATCAGGAAAATTACCAATTTTTTTCCATTAGCTGTTTATCTAGTCTAATAAATGCCCAATTTTTATTAATGTTGTGTCTTTCGGCTTATACCGGTTAGGGGTCGCCACAGAGGAACTCCGGTCCGCTAATGTTTGGTAGTGGATTTTTAAATAATATCCACTATATTTTTACTATGGGCATTGAATGTACAAATAAATGCATTTTTTAATTTTTTGCTTGTTGAACACCACTTTCTCATTGTGGAAAAGGTGTCATCCTATTGCCTGATGCCATTATTAATATAGTTTCATTTTGGATACCATTTGTAGAAGGAGAAACTTCTCCACAAGATTCACCAAATGACCTGGCATGATGTTTTTGCAATAAAGGAATGTACTGGCATGACAGTCTCTTCTTAATGATCTCAAATTTTATATTGTTAACCATCTGCCCTGTTCACAAACATGTTCCCTATAAAGTGTACTTCATTTAAGAAGTCAAGCATATCAGTTACCATTCTGGCGGCCTGTACCATCTGTCTCTTTATAACAGCTTTTTTGACATGGTATGTGTGGTTACTTGTAAAATTCAAGTATTTATTTGAATATGTTTTTTTCCTAAAAACACAGGCTTTTAAACCAGCTTCCATTCTAGTTAATTCTACATCCAAGTAAAATATAGAGTTCACACCTAACTGGTATGTAAACTTCAAAAACTTGGTTGTAGTATTTAATGATTGTACAAAATCAACAGGACCATCCCAAGCAATTAACACATCATCTAAAAAATGAACATACATCCTAACATACTCGAAAAAGTCACTATTAAATAAATAACGTAATTCCCATACTAACATAACCACATTTGCATATAATGGCCCACAAGGTGAGCACATGGCTACACCTGTTACTTGTTTAAAATACCGGCCATCATAATACAAAAAGTTGTTGTACAAAACCATTTCAAGTAAATGTGAAATTGCATTTATCGTATCCTGTTCAACATGTACATAGTCAGTGAAACATTCAGTAAACCATTCTATCCCAATATTGTGGGGGATGCAGGTAAATAAGTCTTTTACATCAATTGTCAGAAAGAATCCCTCTCTGAATTGTTGTAAGTCATTACATTTCACCAAAAAATCCCAAGAATCCCGACAAAGATGTTTAACAGGAACCAAGTAATGTTTTAGTTGTTCATCAATACATTTAATACGTCTTTGTGGAAGTACCATAAACAATGGGTCGAAAGGGTGGTTATATAAGTCTTTATGTAATTTTGGCACATCAAAAATTGTGGCCAACTTTGGAGTTGTATTAAAAACATAATTATATTGTTCCACAGACAGCTGACCTGGAGTTAACATATCATATATAAAACAATCTATTATAGGAAATATTGATTTCGTTCAGGGATGCCTCAACATAAGAGTCCTCATATAACAGTTGGAACATGTATTGGTTATAGTCCACCTGGTCCATGATAATTATACACCCTCCTTTATCAGGCTGCATAAATCGAAGAGAGTCTGTTTTTTTAATATCATCCATTAGATTACGCTACACAGATGTTAAGTTACAGGAAACAGGTAGGGTATTGTTTTCAAGCAAGTGTCTCAAATCCAGTTCCCATGCATCCTCAAAGGTTTTTAACATAGGATGCAGGTCAGAATTGAAGGCACTGGGGATGCATACATTTGTTGGCACAGAATAACTGTTGTTAAATTGAACAGACTAGTTCACCTTTTTCACATATAATTTCAAGTCTATTAAAGTTTTAGACACATGTCTTCTCATTTTTTTTTATTCCGGGTCCTTGGTGCAGGAGGATGGGGACCTGACTGTGACCCAGGTGCCAGTGGTTTGATTAACAACAGACCTGGCAATAGATGAGCCAGGGAGGGGTAGAGTGAATGGATGGAATCCACTCATCTTTCCTGGGGGGTGGAAGAGTATGGGTGCACTTGGAAGCACATTAGATAGTGGAATTTCCCTGGCAGAGGTGGGTAAAACATTGCTCATGCTGCAAGATGAGTGGCAGAGCCACTTAAAAGGAGCACCCCTTGTGGATGTGAAGAGACATCTTAGCAAACAGCCCACTGCATGTCCCTCCATCATGCCTTGCCACGGGCGTGCAGTATGGGCTGGAGAAGAAATGCAAAAAAAAAAAACCTCCTTCTGGTCAGCCATCAACCCCAGTGATGGAGAGATAAATATAATGATTAACAAGAAGGGAACTGATAGCCAAGAAGAAGTAGGGGATCAGTACAAATTAAGGTGGAACTTGATGGATGCAGATAATTGTTGTGGTATGAAAGTTTTGTGTATACTGTCATTAAGTGTAATGTAAATAATTTTTTGCTAATATTTAGCAGAAGAACAATTACTGAGGAAATTATTTCCAAGTCAGAAATCCATGATTTCAGTAGAACAGATAAATGATGGTGTAGCAAAGATTAGAGCCATGCACTTATTTCCTTACATTGCTCCATCATCTTATTAGAGCTATTGTACAGAATAGGGGGCTAGGACCTGAACCATTTAGTATGCCTCTGGCCACTGTTGGAAGATGGCGTTCAGCGTTTTCCTATCATAATGCTAGAGTTCTACCTTCAAGGTGACTCAAGATCCACTGTTGACTTGTTGAGAATACTAGACATGTACATCTTCTATACATGAGGAGATGGAAAATAACACTGTTAAATGCTTTAGGTATGTTCAGTTTTGTTTAAATTGGCAACTTTACCTAGAATGAGGTCATCATTTTGAATTTCTTTGACATTCAGAAGAACTGTTCCCATGCTGTGGTTTAGTGCTTGCAGCCAAGGTGAGTTATAGACAAGACTATGTTTTCTTTTTAAAAGGTCCAACAACTACTTGCATACAACTATTTCTAGCATTTTTTTAGTGGAATTTACAGCTTTGATGATGCAATACTTAATGACAGTGTTCAAATTCCCCTTTGTGATTGGCTCCATGATGGCACAGAAGGGTGAATCCCTGACTATAACCCCAGTGACCTATATTTAATTAACGACTTAGGTACTGAAGAATTTTGGTTGTGGGGGGGGGGGTGTTTCCTAGCTCCCATATAACAATGCCTACCAGTGAATATGTGACACCTTATGGAAGAAGCCAGGGTATACTCCTGATCTTAAGTGGTACTTACACCAGAGTTAGAAATGACTTTTCTGGGTGCATACACTTCATTACATGAACAGTTGGCTACTGTGATTCAGATTTTCAGTTATGGAGAAGGAGAGAGGGAATAGAAAGGATGCATGTGAAGTCTCCAGGTGACTGGTATATTGTTCCATTCCCTGTTATGTATTGATGACCTTCTGGAGAACGAATGGGCCATTCAGACCCCTTAGAACCCAGTTCTCACATCTGTAGGAACAAATTAACTACTGAGGCACAGGTAAGAGTCACTAAGCAATGAGCTATGGAGAAAAGAAAATCTTCTTCCTTTGTACACAGGTGCTCTTGCATGTACTTTTTAGATTTTAAAGTCCTAGTTTACCTTTAATGATTTATCATTTACAACAGACACTGCTCAGGCCAGTCCTAAAACTTTGTGTAGTTAATCCGCGATCCAAAATCAATGTTTAATCTGAAAAGTTAACTCTAGAAGGTTCGAATAGAACATTAAAGATTCCAGTAGAACTGAATATATAGTACATGTGGAACAGGTTAAGGGTTTAAGACTATTTATTATGAGGGATTCTAACTCTGATCTGGTATTACTAATCATTCAGAAAAGCTCAGTGCCATCTCAGCTGCTCAATGGCCTTGATGTGAACTTAGAAGTCTTGGTTGGTCTGGGTCCAGCAGCTGATTTGTACCAGTTCATTATCACCATGGAATTTTTCTGTATATGGATGACACAGATTATATTCCTTTTTGAGCTTATGTAACAACGTCAGTTTTGTTTCTGGTTTCTCAAAATTATATAGTTCCTGGGGGACTGTAGTAACTTGATAGGTTTCTTTTGTTTGTCACAATGTGTCAAAGTTCTTATCTCAGGAGTGTTCTATGACTATCACATGTAAAAGACAACATGGATGTGTCAGCATGTGACATATTCACTGATGCCTTTATTTAACACTGTATTTCAATACCAGCTGTAGTTATGCCTAAATGCTCAGAACAATGCCATGTGAGGCATCAGCCAGGACATAGTATACAGTAACAAAGTATCCTGTGTAAATGAAACCAAGTTATGTCTTCATATGTGAAGACATTTACTTACCTTATGATTCTGATGTCATATGGTTGATATCAAATTAAAGCAGTTTACTTGTAATAGTTAGTTGACAATTGTCCTTACATGAAGTACAGATTTCCTGTGGATATTGTTAACATAAAAAATAGTAACCCATGGATTACTAGATATGCTTAGATATCTGTGTACTGCCAGTGCACACTCCTTTATTTCATCCCTACGAGGTCATCTGGGATAAGTTACAGCAGGAACCATAGTAATAACTTACCATTCACAAGATTATTGCTTTGTCCTATAAACGCAGTTTTGGTTGTATTATTCTTTCTAATTCCTTTTGTAATGCAGTCCATTTCTAGCAAACTCATGAGCACAACACAGCTTTAACTATGAGGAATTTGCATTTAGTTCTACTTATTTATGTCTGTTAATACACATACCAAGGTTTCAGGGTGTTTCTGCAACTATGCCATGTACAAGACACAAGAGGCCCTGGAATTTTCTATAATATCAACATCATCTGTTCAGCAGAAATTTCAAAAAGAGCTAATGGTGGTTCATTTCCACACACAAGGCATTCATAGTGGTTAACACCACTGTGCCTTCTAGCTATTCGAAAACATTTTGAACCATGTTCCCCTTACTGTTATACTATGTGTTACCTGTCTAGATGCTGGGGAAGCAACTATGCATTGCAGGCTTGGCATAGCGTTAATTTTTAATCTTCACTGATTCTTATGATTTGCATTTCTTTGCCACTGTCACAATGGAGATTAACCGCTCACTTCTGATTTCTTCAGGCAAAAGTGCGGCCAACAAAATCTTCAACAAACTAGGTCGGTGAGAAAAATGAAGAAGATATTTTCTGCTTTGTAAACTTCTGTCCATTTTCTTGTAATAGAAGAATGAAACTAGGCCTACATCTTCCTGAAAGTTATATATATTTTTTTTACCAGTGCATGATTTTCTGACATGCATGTATCCATGCTACTTTAAACTGTATTCATAACCTGTGTCTGAAAGATAATGATAGAATTTCCTTACATTATATACAGGAAAGGCATATGAATCAGAGTATCATACTTTACCACTCATTTTCTGTTGTGAATTTTCTTACTTGGAAGTGTTTTGAGAGCTTTTCTTAATGTTATGTCTTTCAGCTTTTCCCGGTTAGGGGTCGCCACAGAGGAACTCCGGTCCGCTAATGATTGGCAGTAGATTTTTTACATGCCGAGTTGCCAGCCCTGATGCACAACCTTCAACGAAGGTACGCCCATTCATGCATGTCTCCACACAGAAGATGCTCTAGCTGAGAATCGAACAGGACAACATCTTACTGTGAGGCGACAATGCTACCGCAGCACCACCACCGAGAGCTTTTCTTAATCATGGCATTAAATCACTCTGAGTGTTGAAGCAATACCAAGTTCCATTTACAAAGGTTTTGTTTCACTTGTGCATGTTTCCCAGATTGTTACAAAACTAGGATTGCTGCAATTCATTCCATTAAAAGAGTCACGTTACTTTCAAAATAGTTCACTTTTTTCTGTGAAGTTCTGTACATTGCATCATTTGTCTGTCTTTCATGTCTGGCTTGTTTTCCTTTATGTGCCTCTTCAGAATGAGACTTTTTTAAATATTCTCTCTTCTAGTAGTTGTAAAATTATATTAGTTTAAGATGCATCTCTGGCTTTTACAATCACAGCATTTGTTTTCAGATTTATGAGCAAGTACTATAAAGTTCCATGGCAATTTTTACAAACTGAATTTATGTTTGCATGGTTTAATTAATCTGTTTTAATTTCCAATATTACTATTTATATTGCTTTAATGACATGTTTACTATGAAACAGCAGTAACGACCTTTTATTTTTCCATACAAAGATGTGTTTTACTTTCAAATTTCAACTAGATCACCAGTATTTACTTATATATACTTGTGTTTACATGGATTCCTTTTATGGAGTATAAATTGTTTAGTTTGACTGCAAAAACTCTGGGTGACCATTCCTGTAACATTTTTAGTACAAGTCCTCAAAACTGTTTTTATGGGTGCAATTAAATAAAAAAAAAAAAAAACAAGCGACAAGTTGGTATAAATGAACTATGACATTTACTGCAAAATACTCTGCTCACCATTCATTTCTTAGTATCTACATCTCTATCAATTCATTAAATCCTACAGTACTGCATGTGGTAGTAAAGCAGTTTGTACAAGTAATGAGAGTTGGGCGAGGTCTCGCACTTAACACTTTATTCGGAAAGGAAAAAGCTGGAATTTATGAAGAGTCCCTTTTTTGCACAGTACAGCTACTGCTATACGAGTCAGATCCATTCCTGATTGAGTCATTTAGCACTGCATGAATATATAAAATTATGTGTGTCCTGGTACTATGACTCTAAGTCTCTACTAACCATCTCATCTTACTCTGCTGATTAGGACAGAGACAGTACAGTTGTGTACACTTACCATAAATGTAGACGTTTGAGTGTATTTACTGCTGCAGTAATCACATTTGGGTTATCCCTGCAAGAGTAGTCCTCGGCCAGCCAGAATACCAGAGACTTAGTATTTCTGTGTCGATTGCTGTCACTTGAGGACTTACGTCAGGTCGTCAGTAGTATAAAGTATAAAGTAAGGCAGCTGACACAATTACATCAGTTTTTCTTGACCTAAGCTGTCAGGAACCCCCAAAGTAGGAGGCCAGGTTCTGGTGGAAGAACCCCTCCAGTGGAAAATAAATACCAATATGTCCCTTGTAAGGAAAGAAAGAGAATAAAGGGGGATGGAGGGAGGGAAAGCAGGACTGCAACAGAGAATACACTCGAACATCTACATTTATGGTAAGTGTACACAACTGTACTATGTTCTTTGTGTTTCATTTTGCAGTCATCACATTTGGGTTGATTTCCAAAGCTGAAGAAAATGGTGGAGGCAGTCAAGGAAACTAGGGGTTGGCCAAGATGCCCTGCAAGACTGCAGAGGCAAACCCTGCCCTGGATTTGGAGAAGATAGGCAGGTGGTAATGCTTGGTAAAAGTGTGAACAGATGTCCAGGTGGCAGCCTCCAGGATGTCCCTGGTGGGGACTCCTCTGAAGAAAGCTGCTCTGGTGGAGTGTGTCCTGACCCCCTTGGTGGGAGGCTTGCCATGCTGTTTGTAGCAGAAATGGATGCAGTGTGATATCCATTTGGAATGGTTTGCTTGGAGATGGCTTTGCCTTCTGCCCCGTAGCAAAGCTAACCAGCAATTGGTCAGACTTTCTGAAGTATTTAGTCCTGTCCAGATAGAATCTGAGCTGTCTGTGCACATCTAGATAGTGAATAATCCTTTCCCTCTTGTTCTGGAGATTAGGAAAGAAGGTGGGCAAATGAATAGCTTGGTTGAGAGCCACACTGAACACCACCTTGGGCATGAAGGATGGGTTAGTTCTGAGGGATACCCTGTCTGCATGGAAGATGATGAAGGGTTCCACAGCCATGAGTGCTTGCAGCTCAGAGACTCTTCTGGCTGAAGTGATGGCCAGAAGGAATGCTGTGTTCCAGGAGAAAAAATTTAGCTCTGCAGAAGAAGCTGGTTTGAAAGGGGGCAGGGTGAGCTTTGCCAAGACAAAGTTAAGGTCCCAAGCTGGTGTTGGTGCCCTCCTGGGGGTCCTCAAGTTGCTAGCCCCTCCGAGGAACTGTTTGATCAAAGGGTGTGAGAAAAGGGGCTGCTCAGTGGGAAAATGAGCAGAAATAGCAGAGGCATGAATTTTTATAAAGGAGAAAGAGAGACCACTGTGTAGCAGGTCAGCTAAGTAATCCAGGATGAGAGGGATGGAGGGCTGTGTCGTATTGGCTCCCTTAGCCTGGATGCAGTTGCAGAACCTTTTCCATTTATCTGCATAAGACTTTCTGGTGCTAGGGTGTCTGGCCTCCAGAATAACATCCAGAACCTATGTACTGAGGATGGCAGAATGGTTCAGGGGTAGGGAATAAGGCAAGCTGCCAAACTGTGTGTCTGCAATTGGGGATGTATTAATTCCCCTTCCCTCTGGGTCAGGAGGTTTGAAATCTGAGGAAGATGCCATGGAGACAGTGGGGACAGGCTGCGCAGCAAGGGGTACCACTGTTGTCAGGGCTAGTATGGAGCTATAAGAATGGTCCTTGGTTTTTCCTCCCTTATTTTGAGCAGACCCCTGGGGATGAGAGGTAGGGGAGGAAAGGCATAGTCTGATAGATTGACCGAGGTGAAGGACAGGGCATCCACTTTCCAAGCCATGCAGTGATGATCCCTGGTGAAGAATTTGCTGAGCTGATGGTTGGTGTGGGAGGCAAAGAGGTCGACCTTCGGGGTTCTCCACTTCTAAGTTATTAGGGTGAAGTTGCATGGAAGAGGCTGTGTGCCAAAGGGTCATGGCCAGCCTGCATAGAGGATAGGAATGAGTCCCTCCCTGCTTGTTGATGTACCACATCACAGTGGTATCTGTTTTGATTAGGAGAACCCCTGGAGAGAGAAGGGGTTTGAAAGTTATCAAGGCATGTTGCACAGTCATCATCTCTTTTTGACTGATGTGCGGAGGGATTTCCTAAGGGCTCCATTGGCCCTGTATGCACCTGCTGCCCAGGTGTGCACCCCAAGTGTAGTCTGATGAATCTGTGGTGAGGGTCTGCATGGCGGGGGTGGGGAGAAGGGCAACCCCTTTTTGTGGGAGCATGCTGTTGCCCACCAAATAAATTCCTTTCCGAAGCAAGTAATTATAGGTAGAAGAGTTTCCAGGTCTTGACAGTGTTGACACCAAAGACTCTTTAGGTACCAATGAAATTTCCTCATATGCAGTCTGGCATATGGAAATGAGTAGCATTCAAGATGCCATGAACCCTAGAACTTGCAGGGTATTCCTTGCAGATAGCTGGGGCCTGGTGGCTAGTTGAGAGACATAGGCTGTCGGGAAAATGTGTTTCTCTTGTGTAAGGAATGCTGTTTCCAGACTTGCTCCCAGGAAGATTATCCTTTGGGTGGGCACCTGTTTGGATTTCTTTTTGTTGATTGTGTACCCTAGGGAGGTAAGTAGGGTCTTTACAAAGGCCAAGTGCTTGAGCACCTTTTCCTGGCTGTCTGCTTGAATAAGGCAGTTGTCTAAGTATGGATAAATTTGAATATTTCTTTGTCTGCAAAAGGCAATGTCCAGAGCCAGACATTTTGTGAAAACTCTGGGAGCAGTAGATAAGCCAAAGGGAAGCACAGAGAAATGAGTGTGTTGAGATCCTGCACTGAAGAGGAGATATTTCCTGCATGATTCCCTTATAGGAATGTGGAGGTAGCTCTCTTTTAGAGCTAGGGTGGCTAGCCAAGCATCCTTGGACAGCATGGGTAGCAGCTGCTGGAGGGTGAGCATTTTGAATTTTGGGATCAACAAGGAAGGTGTTTAGAATGGCTAGATTGAGGATGGGGTGCACCAGGTAGTCTGGAGTAGAAACCTTGGCCTATCTGTTCTGCAGGAACGTGCTCTACTGCTCTCATAGAGAGCGGGGAAAGGATTTGCTTTTGAGCCTCTGTCCACTGATTTGGTGGTAGATCTGGAAACCCTTTTGGGATTGGAAGAGTATGGAAGGAAAATGTGTATCCTTGAGACACAATGTTCAGAACCCATTGGTCCTTGGTTATTGTGGCCCAGGTGCTTGAGTGAAATGAGAGTTTTCCTCCTAGGGGTAAGTGAAGGTGGGCAGAGGTGGGGAGGTGAGTCATTGTGAGTTCTTACCATAAGGGGGTGGCTTAGAACTCCCTGGTTTTGAAGTGGAGGTAGTCCACTGCTTAGATCTCTGCATTCCCTGGGGCTGCTGTCTGGGGGGCCTAGGCTGGGCTGGTTTACTTGGAGCAGGAAAGGACCAGTGCTTGGAGGGACAATGCCTGCTGAACCTAGGGGGCTGGACTTGTAAGCAATCCTTAACTGTTTGCATAGATATTGCTTTTTCTTCCATCTTTTTAAGACCTCTTCTGCCTTAGTGCCAAATAAGTTATCCTTGTGCAAGGGGGCATCCAACAATTAAGATATGACATGGTCTGGCAGGGGTTGTTCCTTAAGCCATGCATGTCTTCTAATGACAGATCCAATGACTGCTGCCCTGCAAGAAGCCTCTAGGACATCAAAACCACAGTGCAAAGTGTGTTTAGATACTTGGCTTGCAGAATGCATTAAGTCTTGTAAATCTTTAAATTCTGCCCAAGCAGGAAAGGAAGACATTTTTTGTTTAAGGAGTTCCAAGATATGCTGCTATAATCTCAGCATATGGAACTGACAATTTAGTGCCCTGATAGCAAGAGTAACTGAGGTGTATACATTTTACCACATCTGTCCAATGCTCAGGAATCCCTGTCTGAGGGGGTGGGATTCTTAGCAGAGGTTGCTTTAATCCCTTTTGGCCCTTGAAAAATGACCTCAGGGTCAACTGTTGGATTTTTAAAAAGGTATTTGTGTGAGTTGGGGACTCTATAGTACCTGTCTGGTTTTCTGGGAGCAGGAGGTAGGGTATCAGGAGTCAAGCTGGATTCAAGGAAAGCATCGTCCAGGACTGGGGGGATGGCCAAGGGTTTGTGTTGCAGAAGATCTATGAATTCCCTGAGTCTATTTTTAGACTGAGGGTAGTCTTGACTTTCCCACTGGAAATGTTCACTTAAAGTATGCAGGGTTTCCCCAAAGGAATGGAGTCCTCTGCATCAGAATCCTCATAAGTGGAAAGGGGTTGCATGTCTTCATAGTCAGATGCATCAGATTCATATGACTCTTGTTCAGACAAAACTACAGGGAAAAGATCTCTTTTCCTTTTTGAGGGTGTAGCTTGGCTGCCCCTGATCAGCATTATAAGGGCTTCCACCATTTTTAGCATTTGAGTCTGAGGCAAGGTAGCAGGTGCCTGAGAATGGGTTGTTGGTTTCTTGGGTGTGGTTCAAGCCCTGGGCCTAAGAAACTCAGTCATTGGTAGTTGCGAAAGAAGACAGTTTGTGTCGAGATTCAGTAGTGTGAAGGACTTCCTTGGAAGCCAGTACCTGCTCAGTGGCTGCGGACCCATCCAAGGTAGAGACGACCGCAGGATCCTTAGTCGAAGAAGAGTTTTGCGGCATACCGGACTCAGAAAGGGTCTTGGTAGCAGCCTGCAAATCAATTAAAGTGAGCATCAGGGGCTGCAAAAGCACCTCAATGAGTACAAGGACGACTGATGACTAGCTTATCGGAAGTGTCGTCAGTAGGTTTGGATCTGTGCAGACTGTCTGTCTTTATCTTTATGTTTTTTCAGAAGATCTGCTGTTGGATGGCTTACCAAAGCCATATCGGAATTGGAGGACTGCAAACGAAAATATCTGGCTACAAATAAGGGCCCGATGATGGATAGTTCTGGCATTGAACAAAGCACAGAAGCAACAACGGGGGATGTCGGGGTCAGGGTAAAACAAGTGATGCAGTAAGACTGGAAATCTCGGTGTGGTATTTGCTTTCCACAGGCGAGACAATTGTTAACTTTTTCTGACATTGGTTAGTGCAAGAAAAAAGGATCCCCAGTGGGGTACTAAGCTTTATAAGACTTCAACTTCAGTTCGGAGATGAAAACTCAGGTAGCAGCTGACCGTCACTCATGCAAACTGCTTCTGCTTTGGGCTCCATGGTAAGAAAGACTGATGTAATGGCGTCGGCTGCCTTACTTTATACTACTGATGGCCTGACGTCAGTCCTCAAGTGACAGCAACCAACTCAGAAATACAAAGTCTCTGGTATTCGGGCCGGCCGAGGGCTACTCTGGCAGGGATAACCCAAATGTGATGACTGCAACAGTGAAACACGAAGAACATCAAGATCTTCCATCCTGCCTGTCATTCTAAACCCAGGGAGTTGCTAGTAAAAGATCATGCTTGAGACCAGACTAGGTCTTCTTGTTGAATTGCCTAGGAAGTAGCATCCTGTAAACATGTGCTGAGCAGTATCATAACTAATTAGACCCCCCCCCACCCCAGTCCTCTTATAGTTATGACCCTGGCAGTGGACATTCCAGTGCTAGTATAGTGTTTGTGTTTAAAATGTAACCCACTCCAACCAAAAGCTGTGTTTGTTTCTAGAGAAGACCCCCTCCCCTTCCTGTGGCACTGTTGTGCATTGCTTCTAAGGGTAGACAACTTTGTCACCTACCCCAGTAATTACCTCTTACTATTGACTGGTACAAAGCAAAATATGCTAATGCAAGTTAGCCAGTGACTCCCTACAGTTAACCAAAATCCAACTGTGAGATCTGTGTATGAAATGGTTCTGCAGCTTGTTTTAATACAATTAGTAACTGACTGGCTTAGCACTGCATGTAAAGTAAGAATAACTTGATAAGTAGGTGTGATATGGAAAAGGAGTATGTGTACACAACTAAAGCTTCTGGAGATGAACTTGGCATTGCTCCAATTATTTGTTCTAAGTATCACTGCAGGACCCTATCACTGATAAGGAGAGGCGTTGACTGCACGTGAGGTGTAGCTGTAAAACAGTAATGTGGGGTTCTTATAGTGCTGAACATGTGAACTGATGTTGTATCATACAGTGGTATGTTCATTAGTGTTCTCCTGGGTAACATCTATACGTTATACTGCTTTATACTGCACCACTCAAGACATTGTGCATTTATCAATCATGCATTTATCAATCATACTGGCTACAGTGTATAACAATAAAGCATAACTGACTTCTCCCTCATTATACTACAAAACATTTCTTCATAAACACCCGTCAGTGTGTGAGTGCTGCTTCTCAGGTGCATTACACATACCTGAAAGACAGCCTCATGGACACAGACGTGATTAACCCAATTGTTTTAACATGCTATGCTATGAGTTGAGGGGATTGGTGCAGGAAGCAGGGATGCATGTGCTGCAGAAGGGTGATCCATCAATCTAGCCATCCATCCATCTATACACAACCCCTTTTTCCCCATTTTTTTCATATCGGGTCAGGATGTCCTTTTAATAGTGATAATCATCTAGAGTCAGGGTTCACACTGTCAGGTGGCTAACCCTGCTGCAGCTGTTATTCTGTAATACACACTCACATGCACAGCGACACCTATGGCCAGTTCAGAGTGTCCTGTCCACCTACTGCATATCTTTGCAATTTGGGATGAAACCAGAGCACCCACAGGAAACCCAAGAGAATACATAAAGAACATGCAGACTCTGCATAGAAAGTACCTTAGCAGAAAATCAACCCAGAAAACCTCTTGTTGTGAGCATAACCGGCCTTAGACATAGGCCAACTAGGAGGTTGCCTAGGGCGCCACTCTAGCAGGGGCACTTTTCTAGTATTGATTTTATGTAGTTAAACCAGGATGGGGGCACCAGGTAGTGTGGTGGGGGAGCCATGGAGCTCTTTTGCCTAGCGACAAATCTAACCTCTGTGCCACTGGGTTGCCCAACCCATGCAATGTGGAAGAGTAATGTTTTCTTTTTAATGCTTCCTTAATGAATATAAAAAGTGGCTACTTTCATGTATTTATTTTGGATGTATAAATGTTCTGTCAAGTGTCACAATTAGCTCACAGCCTCAAAACTCTGTCCTTCTTTATGCAAAAGCTTACTTTTTTCTATGACGCAAAAACCTTACCTTATGTTTGTGCCGCTGACAACTTCTCCTTCCTTCATATCTGTTCTAGCCATCCACTGCCTTCCTTTTTAAAGAATCTCATTCCTTAAAAAGATAAATGTATTTGGATTCTGCTGTCCCCTTATAGTACTAAATCCCTTGCTCTTTCCCTCTCCTTTCACCTATCAGAAATGCTCTACATGGTATATTTTTGCAATTTCTTTTTAAGTGATTTTTTTTTTTCTTTTGGCTTTCATGTGACAACATCTTTGCTAAGACAGGGCATAGGAAATGAAAGCAATATAACAGTTGAGTCCCAAATGAGACTCTTCCAAGCAAGATAAGACATCTAAGCAAATAAGTCATCCACTGATAAACTTATTGAGTGACCCTGTGAGGCTGCAAGCAGTACAGGCAGAGAGAAAATAATTAATGCTGTATTACTAGATTTCTGAGGAAAGCAACACGAATGGTGCACCACATTCAGCAGAACCCATTTAAAGAGACACTAACACCCTTAAATGAACAATCTTTAAGAAAGAAGATGGTGATGTTGTGGGGGTGGGAGAGTAACTTAAAAGCAATAATGCAGACCACTTTGCTACCAGATTGCAACAAAACAGATGTATAAATAAGAAACTGACAATCTGAACACAGAAATTGAATAGCTTGGCAAAAGATGTTGGAAGCTTTTTTTATTTTCACAGAAAAGATGATTTCAACAACCACTGAACAACAACAAATGATTGTAACAACCTACCTAAGAAATGAAATGGTTAAATGTAGTAATGCGATATAAGAATGCAAGGAACAAAAGGGTGAGCCGAGGAGGATCCTAGGTGCAGAACCTATGGTGAAATAATACCACGCCAGTCTGCAGATTCAAGATACTTGTCTTCAAGGTAGTGATGTCACCCCAGCCTTGCATGCACCAATGTCCACATATAAAACACCCCATGTAATCACAATATATCACACATTTATGACCAAATGACAGATAACTATCATCAGGCAGCAAAAAATGTTGAAGCCACCCCCCCCCCCCACAAACACACAAGTAGAGGAAGGTTGCACTTAAGGCGGTCATGCTCAGTCTTTCTATTTTTCTCTCTCTCTCTTAAATACCAGTGTTTATATATGAGCATTTAAAATTAGAACACTGGCCATCAAAATCAAATCAGAGGGTCAGACAGAGGAGCACTTTGTTCTTTTTTTTTTAAATAGAAATTCTGTGTTAACCAACAATGAACAGCTGGTGTTAAGAAAACTGTACAGCCATAGTTTAATTTAAACATATACGATGCGTTAAGTAGTCTTAGAAAGGTCTAGAATTGTGAAGGCAATCAATAAGTCCAGGAGGGGGAAGGCAACACCTGACAGCAAAAATCACAGGGCTGTGCCTACAGCACAGCAGCTGAGAGGTATGCACTCTTTCTCTGCTGATCCCTAGTCACTGCATGGCATTTCCTGGATCAAACTAAGTCATTGCGCAATTTAAAAAAATGGAAGGAATGGGTCCCAGGGATCTCAGGGACTGAGCTGGCTTTAACCAGATGCAGCTGATATTGTACATTTTATTTTGTATTACAGTACATTATTGACTAGGCATGTCCTGTTGTGCAGGCGACCCAGGAAAAAAAGCCACAATATTTATGCAGTTGTACAGACTGTGGTGGTGGTGCTGCGGTAGCGTTGTTGCCTCACAGTAAGACGTTGTCCTGTTCCATTCTCAGCTAGAGCATCTTCTGCATGGAGACATGCGTGAATGGGCGTACCTTTGTTGAAGGTTGTGCGTCAGGGCCGGCAACTCGGCACGTAAAAATCTACTGCCAATCATTAGCGAACTGGAGTTCCGCTGTGGCGACCCCTAACCGGGAAAAGCCGAAAGACACAACAACAACCAAAAATGTATATGCATGCAGTGAAACAAGTGAAACTAATCATGACATAAAATGTTTTTTATGTATTGTGAATTGAATAGCAAAATAAAATGTTATCAGTCAAAACAAAAGCAACTAAGCTCAGCAACCTGCCTGGATAAGGACCAGGGAGACAAATACATTTGTTTAGTGGGACAGTCCAATGGGGCACAAACTCCACACTATGTTCATATTTTAAGTTTTCAAAAGGTTACAGTAAATAAGAACACCCAAGAATGGCAGTACTTCCCAAGGAAGGAGAGGCCAAGTCCGAAATGTTCAGAACATTAGTTAGCAATATCATTCTATTCCCACATTATGCAAAAAGCAGTGAATGATTTTTAGGATTTTCTTCAGACCTAATGCACATCTGCTAACCTGTGTAATGTGCTTCACAGCTTGTTTATGAATAGAGCTGCTTGAACATTGCACATGAGAGGAGGAAAGTCCTGTTACAAACATACAAGAATATGAGTGTCAAAACCAAAAGTAGTATATGAAATGAAGGAGCGAACACAATTCTTTAGCACTTTAGTTCAAATTTATTCCTCGTTAACTTCTTCAGAAAATGTTAACCTCAAAACACACCCCTTTTAAGTTACATAAAACATCACAAGATTTTCCACCTCACTTAGAATTAAAGGCATAAAATCATACCTTAAAAATATACTTGAATATAAAACTGTCATGTTATACAAACAGCATTAAATGACAAAAGAACATTCATAATATAAAAACATATATCATAAATACATTAATTATATTGTATTTTTTTTATTTTTATTAGTTCTTATTTTAGTGCTAAAAAGCACTTGATGTTAATACATTCATTGAGACCATGGGATCTATTCGGTACCAAACTGATCTGCCACAAAGATTCCTTACATTCCAAAATCAAGTTAGTATTCCCTATAAAATCAAATTGTGGAACAGAATCTATTACTGAAAAAGTGAACTTCTTAAAGTTCATATATTGGGTAGCATGCCTAGCGTTAGTGAAATCCTTTTTCTTTATAGCAAGTGTGTGCTCATATATCCTCTCAAAAAACTGTTTATTACATTCTTATCTATGACAGTATAAGCTATATCATTAAACATGTTTTCAATATTAGTGGAAAATCGTGTGATGTTTTATGCAACTTAAAAGGGGTGTGTTTTGAGAGGTTAACATTTTCTGAAGAAGTTTACGAGGACTAAATTTGAATGAAAGTGCTAAAGAATTATGTTGGCTCCTTGATTTCATCTACTACTTTTGGTTTTGAGACTCATTTTTCTACTTTGGTGTGTGCTTAAACATACAGGAATGTGATGTAAATCTATTATGGTATACATACAAAGTCAAGAAGGGATGAATTAAGTACTTCATCTTTGATTTAAACTCAGACCCTAGCAACACCGTTCTCATTATGTTATTTGGTTTGCACTAAAGCAACTGAAAATCTGTGTTTCCCTTTACCACTGTAACCTATCTCAATGCAAAACCCACTGGCTGCACAATTAAAAAAAATATTACTTTTAAATATACAGAGTTTCAGTAAGAATATATTATAGAAGACAAATACAAGGGAGAAAGAATTAATTACTTCAAATGGAATATGAACCCAGGCCCTTCAGTATGATTTTCTTGTTATAGTTAGCTGCATGAATGAAGCAGCTGGAGATCTACATGTCAATTCTACACTTTCTCCTTTACACCGCAAATGGCCCTCCATGATTGCCAGAAATTATTAATGCAATTATCAGGACTTCAGCATTAGAAATCCCTATAGCCTATCTGTTTTGTGCAACACATAACATAAAAGGTAGATATCTGGTAAACTACTGAATGAGCTATATGTGTCTTGACTTGAATTTTTTGTAGACACTCTATTGCGGTATTGTGGCTTTATGATGAACATGTTGGGACATGTGACTGCAAGAAATACAACTGTATTAATCAAGCTGGGTACTGTATATTCCACTTCCTGTTTCATGTAATATGCATAAAGTCTGGCCCTAAAAGGTCTCCTTGTACATTAAATGATGACATGAAACTCTGAACTATGTCCATGGCCATCCTCAGAAATCAGAATCTATGTCCCTCATGTAGTCCTAGCAACAACTAATAGAAAGAACAGACAGGTCAGACTCAAGGAAGATACCTCAAATTGCCAAAAGTAAGGTAACAATATGTACCAGCATTAAGTATGGGCTATCAGCTCAAATGACATAATCAGGCATAGACAGCGATCTGAGGAAGGTTGGCGGGTGTAATATTGGAGATGGATGGAATTAATGTGGAGGCAATTCACATTTTTGCAGTGTGTCATGAGTAGAAGGAGGTGAGATTTGTTTTTACAGTGTGTCATGGGTAGGGGGAGGTGGGGTTTGTTTTTGAAGTGTGTCATGTCCCCCCCAGGCCTCCACTGAAAAGGGATTTTGTCCACTGGGTATTTCCTGGTGATCAAAGGCTAACACACAAACTGTTATCAAGTAAAAGGTACATGTTTCTTTCTGAATAGGCATCACACCCTCCAAAAAAGGATGATGATTATTAAGAACCAATCTGAGTTGCTAGGTACAACCTGTCCGAACTAAAAAATATGAACATGGAAAGAAGCACTCTGCCTTCTTGTTAAATCAGAAAATTCCTGAGAAGAGTTACTAGCTAGGTGACTGATGAGAGTTAAAATGAAAGAAAAAAGAGCAAATAGCTTCATCACACGAAGGCAATCACAGTAATGTTAACCATCTCTTTCAAATAACCGAGTTAGGATTACAGGAAATGGAGGACATGCTTAACAAACCTTGGTTCACACCTACTGAAAAGGCAATGGTTACTCAGTTTTAGTTTTTATTCCAGGTTGTCAAACAGCTGAGTAAGCTGATGAGATAGATAAAATGTCCATCTTTGGAAGATCCCATGTTTTGTCGCTGTATCGGCATCTGACAATCTAGGCTACTCCTGAGGTGCACTAAGCAGGTAGCATCAGGGTATTAAGATACTACATTGTAATCACCTTTCAAGCACTGGGTATTACTTTCTACTATAACTGATCTGGACATCTGAAGCACACATTATAGGTATATTGCTAAATAGCTTGAAACCTGGTCTGACTATGGCCCTACAGAAGCTGTGTAGCAAATCTAGTATAATATTCTCATTCAGTTCGTAGTTGAACAGGCTTCATTAGTTCCAAAAATGAACCATACACATCTGGTTATGAATTACATTGTAGTTACAGTAAATATGGAATGCTCAGATCCTCAGACTATTCTGTCTTCTAAATTATGTTAAATAAGAATTATATTCACTTAGATGTATCATAATTATTAACTTTTATGCCAATGATCTGTATTTAGGCTTTGTCCTTCTTTAGACCAGGTAGTAAGTATACCATCTTGACCCAGTAAACCTTTTCCTTTTCTGGGAACGTGGAGTTAAAGTTTATGCATAAAGAAAAGAAAATTACAATGAACCACAGTTTATTGCCCATTCAAAAAATTGATCCCAGCTAATTAAATACACGTTAATAAACCAGAACAGCATAAGCGAAATAGCACAATCTGAATTGAAATTAATTGCAACTACTTCCACATGGCCTAATCATACAGTACAGAAACAAAGGAATTGTCATACTGTATTAGTAGCACTGCAAAGTGCATAGCTCTAGGTTACAATGGGGTACCTTAATAATTAAGGGAATCTAGCTGATTAAAAAGACAATTCCTGATGCACAAAACAGAAAAAATAAATAAAAACCTAGTATGCTAAAACCAGCAGGTGGTATGCAATTACAAGCAAATCGTATTTGTACTCCAGTTCAGTGTGTATGACATTTGAATTTTGAACCTGGTCCACTTGTTTTAAATTATTTAAAACATTAAGCTGCAGTTTCAGTCTATACATAATATCCTGTTTTTTTCTGAGAAAAAGTGGAAAAACACTGCTCTTCTCCCCCTTGCTCTATCTAATAGTTGAAACAATTTACTCAGAAGCCAGCTGTATGTGACCTGCAAGGTCACTGTTGTCAAGATGGGGAAAAAAGATGCTTGGTGGTTTATGCAGAGTGTCTGGTAGCTATTTTTTTCCCATTCATTTTTAAAATCAAAGAAGAAGACACAAAGAGGCAAGGATACAAGATGCAAAAAGGGAGTGCAGTAGTTTTCTGAATAAATGGAACCCAGACTGGGAAAGCAAACAGCACTTAACATTTTGAGCCTTCCGGATAAGAAAAGAAAATCATTTTTTTTAGTCATTATTGTTTGGTCCCCTTCGCATGTCCTCATTCTGCCCATCAGTTGCTCTCTAGCGATGCTCTTATATTTCTTACTAGCTTAAGGTTTTTGGTTGTATCCCCCAGGGGCTGGAACCGAGCCAGTAGTGGGTGGTGGGTTGGAATTCAGCAGCTGTTTTGCATTCCAGGGGATTTTTTTTTTGTATGTACTAACACTTTTTTGTGATGAATTAGAGAGTAGATCCTGGGATGATGATGAACTTGCAATAGTGTTTCAGTTCTGAAAATTTCTGTATCATACCACCAGGGCTCAGGATTCCAACCTGATCCTCCTCCATTATAATCTTCTGCATAGATTGTGTGATCTCTCTGTGTCTATGTCAATTGTTTAAAAAAAATGCTGGTTAACTGTTTATCGTAAATTGCTTATCTATCTATCTAGCCTACATTTTGTCTTGCCATTGAGGTCCAGGTTTGAAGAAGTCTTGTTGATGAAAGTGCTAACATTGGAAAATAAGTGTGGTTCCTGGTACTGTGCTGTGGTGTTTTGCTGTTTTCAGTTTTAACAGTGGTTCCGCAACTCATAAAGGCCATAGAAGGACCAGTTCACTTACTGATTTAACAAATACCTTTCCTGTTGACCCTGCATGCTGTGGACCAGCTCACTTACTGATTTAACAAATACCTTTCCTGGGAACCCTGCATGCTGTCCTTACATATTTCCTGGACAGCACTGAATGCTGCTGCTGATGCTGTTATTGATCCAGCCAATCCTGCTGCAGCCACCACCATTTCAAGCATTTGTCATGTGTCCAGAAAAGCACCTCTAAGCACAACTATCCATCTGCCGACCCAAAGGAGGAGAAAAAGACAGTTTAAGAAACTTGCATAAAATCCTGTCGTACATAAGTGGGATTTTAGGCATGGGTGTTGCCTTTCATATGGCATGTACCTCTGTGCCATACATTTTTAAAAATAATTTATTTTGTACAATGATATGTGATATGTTTATCATGGCCTTATCGTAATACATTTTGTTAAATGATTCTTTAAGAATGATTGGTTGGTTTAACAGGCTTTCTAATTAAGTTTGCACTGTCTGTGGCACAGTGGAGGCTAAATATGTGGAAGAGGGGGGTTTGCATTCTGGAAACTGGTGTACATTTCCAGAAATCATGACTATGGCACAGGTTGTACAAATCAGAATCTAGACCTAATCAATGCAAAATAAAACAAACAAAACTGTTTCAAATACAGTGCTCTAGCCTCTGAGGTAAGTAGAACAACTTTTCTAATCACTGTTCCTTCAGACTGCCTCGTGATGGTGCAGCCCTACTTTTCAGAGGTCTTGTTTCTATGCAAGAGGCTTGTCTATTGCCTTTTAGGCTATACAACATGTTTACTGTGTAACCATAGTTAATTGGATTTTCCAACATCCCAAGAAATGTAACATGTAGCACATAAATGTGGTCCCCCTGGCTGAGTGAAATATAGAAAAGACAAGTAAAACACTAACTGCTTCAGCTTTGAACCAGTGTTGTGGAACCTGTTTCCTGTCCCAGATACAATCTTCTAGAAAATAATATAGTGTCACAACATGAGGAAAATGCGCTGAAACTGAATATAGACTGAAACAATTATTTAGATACAGCAACTGCATGTTTTAATGCACTATCTTAACCACTAAACATGAGGGTTGGCCTGAAAGTGGGATCCTTGGAAATGCATCATGGGAAGTACATTATCTAGAAGTCCTTCTGGTAAGGTATAAACATTACAGCTCTTCATATAGTTTTGTCATTATTTAAGCAATTCTTGAGGGCCATGGTGGACAAAATGTTCCCTAAATACAGAAATGACTGACCTTAGGAAAAAATGAGACATTAAATGTAGTCATTGATAGCTGAATATATGAGTACTGCAGAACCCTAACATCCCACACAAAGATTCTCATTGCCAAAGTCAGAGCAATGACTGCTGAAACAGGGTTATTAAAGCAAAGCTTTTTTTTTTTTTTTTTTTTTTTTTTTTTTTGCATAAAAGTGACCTTGCAGGTCACATATTTGAATAAGAGAAACAAATCACTCCAATAGCAGAGGCTGAGACCTCTATGCTATTTTCTTTTGACAAACGACATGGAAGTCTGTAAATGTCAAAAATATGTTTATGTGGAATGTATCCTGTTTTCAAATGCTGCTTCAATGAGTAACTTACTTGACCCTTGACTGTCATACACCTCTCCTGGGAAATAATTTCCCATAGCTCTTTTGCATGCAAAGATGCAATAAGGAATCAATTAGTGTTAATGCCCCTAACCACACTGCTATACCCTAATGGAGATCAAAGGTAAGGTATCCAGGCTGGCCTTGACATATGTAACAGCTCACAAGTCACAATCAAATGAGACTGACATACCAATCTATTTCACAATGTATGTAAATAAATGGTTGACCATGGTTAAACCAAGGAAGAAAATGTTGACTTTACGCACACACAAAAATTTTGTTGTGACTTTGGATTAACCCTGAAAAGGATTCCTTATTATAAGGAAGTACTTGACTCACATTATAAGATTAAAACTTTAATTAATTGACTGGTTAAGCAGTTGAAAATAAGTTTAGCAGATTTTATAGGTTCTAGTTTGTCTTACCCTGCCTAGTTTCTATTGCCATGGTCATAATACCACAGTGTATTGCAGGCATGCTTTTATCATCTTGTCTTGTCCTCTCAGTATTACTCACACTCCTACACCCAAATTAGTTTCAACATCTTGTTCCAGCAACTGAATTTGTTTTTCCTTGGAAAATCTAGTAAAGTTCTAAAATTTAAACGCCCTGGACATTCTTAATATAATGTTCTTCTGGATTATGACTTAACCGTATTAACACATCTGTAAACATGTCCTTTTTATCTTGCCTATTTTGGAGGCATTTTCAGTTCATTGCTTTGTAAAAACAAAGAAAGCAGAGACATGATAAAAATCTTAAAACTGTTTATAACTATCAGTAGTATTCCTGCAATTTCAAAGCATGAAAATAGAAAATTATTATTTTAGTTATAATAAATCAATACCCTCCACATGTATATTCCCCCATTTTGTTTTAAAACCTTGAAGCGATTCGGTAGTCCTGTGAAACTTGCTAGTGTATGTAATCTCAATGAATGTTAAAATGTATCTTGCATGTATGTCTTTGCCAGAATGTAATATAAATTAAATTCTGCAAAACATTTTCGGCATATAACTGCAGTATTTTGATGCTACATTGGCAAAAGTCTATGTCCTGAGATCAACTCATTTTAAAGGAAATGCTTGTTTAGAGACAGATGTTCAAACCATGCTTTAATAGCAGCACTCTGGTGACCCCTATCAGAATCCATATAGATTCTCATAACAGCCAGATTAAGGTCATTTAAGTCATTCTCCACAGATGTTCAGGAAGCCAGTAAACTAGGAACAGGGAATAATGTATTTGGTAGACAAACAGATGATGGTTAGTTGTTAGGAGACATTTTATATAGAAATCTCTTGTGCTTATCATGTAGATAACCTTGCACTCAAGAAAATATTAAGCCTGTACATACAGAAGTTTGTTTATTTATTTTACATTTGTTTACCGGGAAATTCCAACTGGACACAGGCCCTTTTTCAGTGGAGCCCTGGAGAGAAAAGCTCCACAGAAAAATAAATGAGCAGCAGAGTACATGAAGAACAATTAAATATACATACAATAGACAAATAATACATACCGCAGCAAACATTAGCTATACATACAATATGAAACATATATGAACAGATATACCAATATCTAGCTAGAGTCTAAGAGTAAAGGTAGGATGTATATACAGATAGTACTACGCTCAAACAGATATTGTTCTAATCTTTTATACCTAAATTTTATATACAAATATTGCACTAAACTCAGATATAAAGCAGATGCCCCACATGAAGGTGGAACAAACCAGACAGGCTAATGGGATGAGAGGCAAAGATAGAGGAGTAACAGAGGAGACTGAGTGAATACTACATGTGGTAGTGAGAAGAGGCTAGGTGTAAGTCAGCTGGATATGTATTTGGAGTTGAGATGAAGTAAGCATGTTATAACAGGTCTGAGAGATTGAGTGAGGAGGGAAGGGGAGGGTAAAGAGTGTGCCAGAGCCTGCAGAGGAAGGAATGCAATGATCAGACGGTGTGAGGCATGGTGGCTAGGGGAGGGGGAGGGGAGCTAAAAGGAAGGTTACTAGTTGGGATTGGTGCATGGGCATAACCAGAGACGTTTTAAGTGAGTTTTTAGTGCAGTGTTGAAGTGATTGCAAGAAGGTAGTGTGTTTCTGGGGGGGGGGGGGTTGGGAGAGATTGCTCCATAATCTGGATATGATGCAGGAGAATAGTGCTTCTTGGGTTTGGTCACTAGAAGTAGATTTTTGCTGCTGGAGCATAGAGGTCTAGTGGAGCAGTAGGGCTGGAGAAGGTTTTGAAGGGATGGGACTTTAAGAGGATGGTTTACTAACTTGTGGGCAAGGGAGAGTTGATTCAGGTGAAGAAGTTGAGGGAGTTCAAGCCAGTCAAGTTCTCTAAGTGAGATAAAGTGATGGCTGCGATAAGATGCACTAGTGGCAAACTTAGCAATTTTATTGTAAGTCGTGAGCTTGTTTAGATCTGCTTGTCTAAGGTAGGTAAGTATAGGAGAGGTGTAGAGTAAAGTATAGATTAGGTGGGAATTGGCAGCAGAAATTCTGGCTGTCTTGGTGAGGAACTGTTTCTTTCTGTACAATGCACCTAGTTTTTTGTGAGAGAAATGTGTCAAATCTGACATTGTTATTAATCTCAACACCAAGTAGTTTGGTGTGTTCTGTTGGGGGAGATGACCATATTGTCTTTGGCTAGAATATTAAAGTGGGGGATAATTGGATTAGATTTAGTGGGTTGGAAGATAAGGAGTTTAGTCTTGCTTGGATTGAGTAACAACTAGGCATTAGATAGCCAGCTTTGTACAGATGAAAAGGCTTCCTGTGTGATGTTGTGAAGTTCAGGTATAGTTGTTACATTTGTAACAAGTTGTTACATCTCTTAACTCTGCTTAGTTGTGTTGCCACATTCTGCAGTGATACCTGTAAAAAAGACAATGGAGTGGGGCTACAGCTATCTGATCTGCTCCACTGCCCACCAATAATTTATCTTAATCTAAAAATCTGGTGGCCACTAAATATATGGTCCCTCAAGTCATACCATTGTTATTAAACAGATTAAAGTATAAAATACACACACGTATGAATTGCTGACAACTCATTAGGTTCAGATAGGCCACAAAAGCATGCAGGAAATATGCACCATTCACACCCCAAAAACAGCATTCACACTGAACACCCCACTGAGCACGATCCATTTAATAGGCTTCTGAGGCCTTGTGTCCACATGGTACTCCACCAGGTGCACATATGCTGCTTTACTGGTAGACACATTCCCAAACTCAAATAGTATTGATTAGATGTTTCAAACCTGGGTAACAGCTAGCAGCTGTGAAATTCATCTCCTTAGGTGTCAGACTGGGTCGCATTAAGAAGGTGCTTGTTAAGATCTCCCTAGAAACACTTCTGTAACTGACTAGCAATATGAGTGGCAGTCTCTCTGTCACAGGAAATGAGCATATCAAAATGGTAGAGTTTGTGCTTCTGCTTCCTGTCTGGGCAACATTGCCATGTAGGTATCATCACTCACCCTCCCATGCTGCCTACAATTTATTTTATCTAACAAGCAACATAATTTTCTGCCCAGCAGAATACTTCCTGTACAGTCACACCAAACCTTTTGCTGCTGTTGTTATACACTCTTGTAGCATCCTTGCCCACTCCCTAAGCCTGGCACTTTCCTCTTTCAGAAAAAGTCAGACTTCTTCAAACCATGATGTTAACTCTTCTGTTACCAAGCTATTAGATAACATGACCTACTTCATCATGTGACTACTGATCAGACCACTTAGAAGATTTACAGGTAAATGAACAAAAAATACATTCAATAAAAAATACATTACATGAAAAATAATCATTGCATTGAAACTAAGAAATACTAAGTAGCATATTCGTATACAAAATCATTAAGCTGAAAAAATAAAGAAAAATGTGAAAAAATATATTTAAAACTGCATTCAACAACCACAATCTGGCAGCCTTTATTTTTAAACAACACAAGAGAGACACATTCTTATTGATACCTGGAGGACAGCAGGCTGAACTTTCAAAATCTTACCAATAATGTGGGGGATTTAATTTTACTAATGAAACAATTTACCAAGGTGGCTACTAAGGTTATACAACCTTTGGACCTGCTGCTGGATTGCCATCAGCTCCTTTCCCTATGGATAGAAGGGAAGTGACAGGTGCATGAAAAGTACCTATAGAGGGTAAAATTTTTCATTGGATTCTTTGTTTAAAATTGAAATTGCATTGTCACAGGAACACTCTAGTTGTTCCTTATAATTTTCTGCACTACTGGAATTCTTGGACAATAAATTACACAGATACTGTAATTTACAGCTAAATAATTCATATTTCAGGGAATATATTAATCAAATTCTGTTCCCCAAATGACTTCAGACTTGGAAATATCCATATAAACTTGAAAAAGTTCTCAATTTCATCAAGAAGAGGTTGACATTTTCAATAGCTACGGATGTGAAGTGACGACTGCTTCGATTAAGGCAATTGAAACAATGATCAAAAAACTGGCTGATGAGATTCAGCAAATTAATAAAAAACTGTAAAATGCTTTGTATTTATGTTTGTACTCTATAAATAAGTCAACATTTGAGGATGTGGAGAAATCTTGTGAATGAACTAGGCTATAAAAAAAAGAAAAAGCTCTTCAGAGGCAAGGCTGATTATGTCAGTGGTGCTACATTCCCTGACACCCCCACCCACCATCTTCTTCTACAACAAAAATAATCCCCCAAGATCAGTTAATAGACAGGCATTCCTTAATAATCATGATGCTCTTGGCAGAATAACATGACAATTCATCGCATTTTTTTAGGTATGACTGTACAGCCTCCACATTCGGAGGTAACACAGAGTTCTAGAACTCTATAAATACATGGGAAACAGAAGCATCAGGGCAGATGAATTATTCAATGAGGGGCAGGAGAGAGGGCCAAATCACCAATACAACAGGAGTTAACTGAAAATTGCATGGACAATATTGAACTGTTTGATATTGTTCAATGTGACAGAGATTTTCACATATTTATTTACAGTGATTTAGCCATCACTAATGCTTATTTTAGTTTGTTCAAATGTCTTTTCAATTTTGCCTCCCCCAGTCAATTTCTTTATCATACACTTTGTAAGATTTAAAAAATATTTGCTCCTACACTTACTATGTGAATTAGATGTACCTTATTTGCCAGTTTCTTACACTGTTCTCATTCAAAAAAAAGAAAACTGTCACATAATCTACATTTCTGTACATTTTTCTTTTGGGTGCAAGGGTACACATACCTTTGGTGACAAAGCTGGTTTGCAGCCTGAATAAGTCCCATTCTGATATCCACATCACTGTTTACCACTGTAAACATTACTGTGGACAGGGGATGCAGCCCTTGGATCTACTGTACTGTCGACCAATAGATTATCTTAACCTAAAATTTGATGGCAGCTACTGTTAAGGTCTCTCAGGTTATCCCAGTAGTACTAAACAGATTAAAGTATACAAAAGGCATATAAATATAAATCACTAAAGCAACACATTAATTGCTGCTTGGCCACAACAGCATGCAGAAATATGTCTTTTTCCCACCTAGAAGGCTTTTGCCTAAATCTCCCCTTCTCTCCGCCCCTCTACATTTCAGTGCCTTTCAGTAGTCCTTTGCCCACTGTAACTTAAAGTAAATTATCTCACATGCACACACCACACATGCACGCACACATGCACACACACACTCGCATGCACGCACACACACACACACACACACACACACACACACACACACACACACACACACACACACACACACACTAGCCTGCAAGCAAAGCAGGCGATGTTCTCCAATACTAGATAAGTCTGTTCTGGCTTAATGTAAAACTGTCACCATCCCAGATTACTTGGTTGAAAAAAGTTTTTTTTTCCAAGGGAATAAATTACTTTTCTTAAGAAAGAATGTTTTTAGTAGTACAGCTAACAGATAAATATATAGACAAACATGAATTTGCACAAAGAAACATAAAATAATCCTTTTAAGTATAATCATCTGAATCATCTGCCTACAGCCAGACTTTTTTATGGCTATTCTTGAAAACTAGAATTACTGCATTTTAAATTACAATTTTCAGAATAATGCATACCACATTAAAAAAAAAAAAAAAAAAAAAAAAACACAGATCATGTAAACACTGCAAGATCCTGGTTAGTCCTGCCTTCTCTCTGTCATACAGAAACCACATATGCAATTAAAGTTTTACATTTAACTGCTTGGCAGACTTTCTTTTCTAGTCACAAATTTTGTAATCAAAGGGAAGAAAACTGGTTCATACTATATGTGTGTTATACACACATATAGTATGAACCAGTTTTTTTCCCTTTGATTACGAGATTTGTGAAGTCTCGGTGGTGCAGCGGTAGCATTGTCACCTCACAGCAAGAGGTTCTCCCATTCGATTCTTGGCTGGAGAGCCTTCTGTGTGGAGTCTGCATGTCCTTCCCTCGGTCGAGTGGCATTCGAAAGACATGCGTGAATGGGTGTGCCTTCATTGAAGGTTGGGCGTCGGGCTGGCACCTCAGCACCATAAAATTCGACTGCCAATCATAAGCGGACCGGAGTTCCGCTGTGGTGACCCCTAACCGGGAAAAGCCAAAAGAAAACAATAACAACTGTATGTGTGTTATACATTTCACATCCTATGCAAAATTGTTGTATTAATCAGCAGAATGCAGGTACAAACTTCAGTTACAGATTTCATTTGATATACTTTTTATACTCTGCATAGACAACGGTCACAAGTTCTCACATCTTTTCCTGCTATTAAAAACACATATAGCAGGTTAAATTACACATTTTTGTTTACACTCTACATGTTTTGCAAGGGTTATACGAAAATTACAAACCTATTACAGCATGAGTCAAAAAAATGATAGGATCCTGTAATTATCCTCCATCCTAAACCAAAACATGATGCTCAGCCATTTTATGAGGCCAACTTCTGTCGAATGCAAAACAAAAAGTTAGAGGGCAAAATATTTATTTTAATAACTACAAAGACACACAGATCAGAAGTGCATTGTACTTATTTCTCCCTCTATGTGGCTTTATTTAATCACTATTATGTTCACAAATTGCCAGATGTATCTCACAAAATATAATAAATAACAATCAAACAATCATGTTTGTATGTGTGTAATAATATATTCACATATGCATGCATACATCTGAATATTTAATATGCAGACAAAAAATATGTAATAGAATAAACAGAATATGAAAATCTGGGAAATTGCCATCTTTAACCACTAAAGTCTTTCCAAAGTACAAAAAATATGTCAGGCAATGTGTTCTAGTACCAACAATGCATATACTGATATAGAATTTTACATTTTATGTTAAAACAAGTCAATTTTAAGTTCCTTCTACCTCAGATCAGATCATATGTTCAACAGCAGTGTGTTTCAGACTGACTAAAAGAAGTGAGTATATAAAATGTATCACATAGACATCCTTAAATACATTTCGTAGTAACTTTCAAACTAATATGAAACTTTTTTGTCATGTCACAGGAAGATGCATTTACTGTGGCCTTCCAATCTCTAAAATATTCTCCAATTCTGATCAAGTATTTTCTTGGTAGGAATAATTTATAAATTTTGTCACTTTGATTACTGTGGCAGTGAGTTGTTAAGTGCTACATGTAGGCCTGAATTATTTTACATGTTGTAGTTAAAGAGAGAAAGGCAGAAGCACATAAATTTAAATACGAATCCTATAATGGTGCAAACACAGGAGCTGTGTCTTAGGTACTTCAAAATATCCTCCAACTTCTACTTTGAGGTATGATGATCTTGGGTATGTATAATGCAGCCTGCATGCTGGGCCTGGAAAGTTTATGGTACTGTAACAAGTATTGATATTTGCTTGGGGAAGATGACAATGGTATTTCAGCAAGTTTTGGTATTTGCTGAAATGTTTTCTCTTCAGAGTTATGTGTTTTAAAGTTGCCGGTTATGAAGTCATTTTTACATTTGTCTTTTTCTTCTTCTGTTCTATTCTCTTCACTCTAAATGATCTTACTTTGTCTTTGCTTGCAATGATGATCCATCACCCAGAGGTTTTGCTATCTGTTCTAGGTTTTTGACTCCAAGAGCCTGTGACATAGGAAATACTAGAGAAAAGTTGCTCTCAGAATGAAGCACAGTACATGGTGTTTAGTTTTTTTTTTCTGTGAGTCATGTGCATGGCCACATTCAATTAAATAAACATGAGTTTCACAGTAACCAGTGGTCTTCCTATCTCAATGAACTGTATTCTGCTACAGATCTCGACTGTGGTTATATAAAGGAGAAAGTCCAGTTTCTCTCCTATGATTCAATAATCTGAACTGTGTTAGTAGTCATATTCTGTTTCCTTGTGAGGTGGGGACAAAGGCTAAAGAAAGAAACAGTCTCAAACATGGATAACTTAAGCTCCACTCTATCACACATCAGTAGTATAACCATTCATGAAATTACCAGAGTTCTCCTTTACTTTCCTAATCTGTGAACATAGTAGCTCATGTCCTTTGTCACAAGATAATGATAATACTGTCCATAACAATGCCACACTGATATATTACTATGTGATCTTATTTTTCTTAAGCACAGAACTACTGTAATATCAGATCTAGACAGTCAACAAAACAACTAACGAAGCAATGAAGTTAAAGTTAAATGAAATGCAGTGTCAATTGGCTTGTTTATGTACAAAATAACTTGGCCTTAGATTACCTAACCAGCTGTAGCAAGCACAAAGGGAAAAAGGTGTAACTTCAGTCAAAGGTCATATCCACATGTACAAATAAATATACAGAGACCTTACACATGTGATTTTAGTTTGTGTGCTGTGACTTTTATATGTTGTACAGAGTAATGTTAGATACAAATTATACAATCACTGGCTATTAATATTAAAAAATGAGCACGCCGATTGGTCAGTGAAACCAATGTGCCCCTTGTAAATCGAGAAAACGCCAATGAAAAAAGACTTTCTTCCACTGATTTATGCTAGAATTTTTCAATTTTCATGAGCTAAGAAGATGAAAGGTACAAAATTTGGAATCTGGACAGTTTACAGGTACAAGAGAGACAGGACAGAAATACAAGGAAAATCAGGTACCTTTCTTTAGATTTGCATAATGAACCCAATTGTCCTTGTATTTCTGTCCTGTCTCTCTTGTACCTGTAAACTGCATGGAAAGCTAATTTCCTACCACTAGGTCGAAGAGATGGCAAGATGTTAAGACATGCAAGGTGCTGCCTCTGACTGCATGGATTATGCATTATTAACCCTTGAAATGAGCGAGAAAGTACAGTTTTGTACCTACCATAAATGTAGATGTCCGATAGGTATGCATCTGCAGTCATAACATATGGGTTGTCCTGCCTCAGGCAGCCCTTCGGTCGGCCGGATTCCAAAGTCTGGGTCTGGCCTTGGCTGATGTCGCACTTCACCCAACGTCATAGCTCCTGGGGTATAAAGGCATCAGTCGATGCCATTTTCCTCAGTGTTTCTTGCCCCAGATGCCAGGTGCCCTCTAGGAAGGCTAAATTTGTATAAAAGTACAAAATTCCAAACAGTAGAAATCAAAAAGTATATATACATATATACATACAAACAAATACACCATAATAGATTCCCCCAGCTAGCTAAGAGAGGGGTAAGTACCCTAGGAATACCACAGAGGGGAAGGAGGGTGGGTAATCCTGACTGCAGATGCATACCTATCGGACATCTACATTTATGGTAGGTACAAAACTGTACTATGTCCTTCAAGGATGCATCTGCAGTCATAACATATGGGTAGAATACCATAGCCAAACTGGGGGAGGAGGCACTAAGATAATGATGGTGTAGTTAAGATCCCTTGTAAAACTGCAGTTGCAAAACCTGCTCGGGATCTGGAGTATAAAGGAAGATTGTAATGCTTGGCAAATGTATGCACGGAGCTCCAAGTAGCAGCTTCTAAAATGTCTTTGGTAGTCACTCCTCGTAGGAAAGCTGTAGTGGTGGCTGTAGCTCTTGTGGAGTGAGGCCTGATATTTTCAGGAGTTGTCTTTCCATGAAATGAGTAGCAGAATCGAATGCAATTTCCTATCCATTTTGAGATTGTCTGTTTTGAAATTGCTTTTCCTTGCACTCCTGTTGCATATGCTACCAGAAGCTGGTCAGTTTTTCTGCTGGCCTTAGTTCTGTCCAGATAGTAGTGCAGTTGTCTGTATACATCCAAGGTGTGTAGTAGTTTTTCCCCCCTGTTCTGTGGGTTAGGGAAGAATGTAGGTAAATGAATAGCTTGGTTCAAGGATATCCTGGATACCACCTTTGGCATAAAAGTAGGATTGGTTCTCAGAGACACTCTATCCTGGTGAAAGATAAGAAAAGGCTGCACTGCCATTAATGCCTGTAACTCGGATACCCTTCTTGCTGAAGTGATTGCTAGCAGGAAGGCAGTTTTCCAAGATAAGAACTGTAAGTCTGCTGTTGCTGCTGGTTCAAAAGGGGGAAGTGTTAATTTTTCTATCACAAAATTGAGATCCCATGCAGGCAGAGGTGGTTTCCTTGGAGGTTTTACATTTTTGATCCCTCTCAAAAATTGTCTGAGGAGAGGATGAGAGAAGACAGGAGGATCCATGTTGTACTCTGCTGAAATTGCTGATGCATGAATCTTAATGGAAGAATAGGACAGGCCATTGTGGAACAGTTCTGCTAAGTATTCTAGGATGTGTGCTAGGTTTGCCAGTGTGACATTTGTTCCCTTTGCTGCACTCCAAATGAGGAATCTCTTCCATTTGGCTGAATATGTTTTCCTTGTGGAGGGTCTGCGAGCCTCCAGGATAATGTCCTTAACCCTCTGAGATAAAACAGGTTGGTTTTGTTTTATGCAATTTTCCAGGCAGTTAGCTGCAGTGTTTTCAAGTTTGGATGTAGGGTCTTGTAGTTGTTCTGCATTAGAAGTAAAGGACATAGAGGTAGAGGCCATGAGTTCGTCCGAGACATGCTTCTCAGTAGCGGGTACCAATGCTGCCTTGGCCAGTCTGGAGCTATCAGAATTACCTTTGGCTGTTCCTCTCTGATCTTCAGTAGAACTTTGTACATCAATGGGAGAGGTGGAAAGGCATATACTGTCAGGGCCTTCCAGCTGAAAGAAAGGGAGTCCACCCTCCAGGCTTGTGGGTGGTATACTCTTGAGCAGAATTTCTTCAGTTGGTGGTTGAGTGGGGAGGCAAACAGGTCTATCTCTGGCATTCCCCATTTCTTTGTTATGGTTTTGAAGATGTCTGGATGCAGCATCCATTCGTGAGCATCCGTGGTAGTTCTGCTTAAGCTGTCTGCTAGTGAATTTTCTTTTCCTGGTACGAATCTGGCCTGCAGTTGGATGTTGAGATTCAGGCCTAAGTTCCACAGGTCCATTGCCATCTGGCATAGAGGGTATGAATGTGTGCCTCCCTGTTTGTTGATGTACCACATGACTGTGGTATTGTCCGTCCTTATCAGCAGGTGTCCTTGCTGGAGGAATGATTTGAATGC
This sequence comes from Protopterus annectens, assembly GCF_019279795.1. NCBI lineage: Eukaryota > Metazoa > Chordata > Ceratodontiformes > Protopteridae > Protopterus > Protopterus annectens. The sequence goes on along the minus strand of NC_056743.1, from coordinate 663,524,446 downwards.
CTCGATTGCATGCTTCACTGCCAGCATCTCCTTTAGATTTATGTGTAGATTCAGCTGGTCTTGGGACCATAGGCCTTGGATACACTTGTCTTCCATGTGTGCCCCCCAGCCTAGGTCTGAGGCGTCCATGGTGATGGTCTGCCTTGGATGTGGTTTGTGGAAAGGCAATCCTCTGTTGATCTGGCAGGCCTGAGCCCACCACAGGAATTCTTTTTTCAGGCATGGAATGATTGGTATCGGGGCTTCTAGGCTGTGTCTGTGTTGAGACCATACATTCCTTAGGTACCATTGTAATTTTCTCATATGCAGCCTGGCATGTGGGATCAAGATTATGCAGGATTCCATGTAACCCTGGGCCTGCAGGACTTTCCTTGAAGTAAGCTGAGTTTGTCTTGTTAATGCCATGAAGTAGACTGGTAGTTGCTTTTGTTTTTCTTCTGTGAGAAAAGCCATCTGAGTTATTGTGTCCAGTTCTGCACCCAAAAATGTTATCCTTTGGGATGGCACTAGTCTTGACTTTTGTATGTTGACTGTGTATCCCAAGGCTTGCAGCAGTTGTATGACATAGGCCAAATCCTTTATTATTTTTGTCTTGTTGTCCGCTTGTATTAGGCAGTCGTCCAGGTATGGGTAGATTTGAATTCCCTGAAGCCTGCAATATGCAATTACTGATGCCAGGCATTTCGTGAATACTCTGGGTGCAGTAGATAAGCCAAAGGGCAATGCTGAGAATTGATAATGCTCTGATCCTGCAAGAAATCTGAGGTGTCTTCTGCAATCTGGTCATATAGGGACGTGCAGGTATGCCTCCTTGAGATCTAGAGTCACCAGCCAAGACTCCTTGCCCAACATGGGAAGAAGTTGCTGTAGGGTCAGCATCTTGAATTTTGGAACAATGAGATATGTGTTCAGTGCGGACAAGTCGAGAATAGGCCTCCATTGATTTTCTTTTCTTGGTACAAGGAATAGTCTGGAGTAAAATCCTTGGCCTTGTTCCATAGATGGTACCTTTTCTATTGCTCTCATCCTTAGTAAGCTGATGATTTGTTTTAGAGCCTCTGATTTCTGGCTTGGTGGAAGGTTTGGCATTCCTCTCTCTTTTGGTAGAGTGTGGAAGTGAAACCTGTAGCCTTTGTCTATTGTTTGCAAAGTCCATTTGTCTCCTGTAATGCAATGCCAGTTTTTTGAAAATAAAGCTAGCTTTCCGCCCAAGGGTGCTGCCAGTTGTTCCCTGGTAGGCGGAATCAGAGCCAAGTCATTGTGTCTGTCCTGTGGAAGTGGTTGCAGTCGCAGCTGTGGCGGCACTTCTCTGGTTGGCAGGTTGCCACTGATGACCCCTGTAGGCACCCCTTGATTAACCTCTGCCTCTTGGGCATCTATTTCTGCCTCTCTGTGCTCTGGAGGTGTCTGGAAAGGACCAATTCTTTGAAGGCCAATTTCTGCTAAACCTCTGAGGTTGGACCTGCAGAAAATCCTTGACTGTTTGGACAGATTTTGCTTTTTCTTCCACTTTCTTTAGAACCTCCTGTGCAGGGGAGCCAAATAAACTTTGTTTCTCCATAAGGGCATCTAGGAGTTTAGACTTAACATGGTCTGGCAAGGATTGTTCTTTTAGCCAGGCATGCCTTCGAATCACTGCTCCAGTCATAGCTGATCTAAATGAAGCCTCCAGTGCATCATAGCCACATTTTAAGAAATGATTACTGACCTGCTGAGAGTTGTGTACCAAATCCTGAAGGGACTTGCGGTCTAAAGGTTCAGGAGAGGACAGCTTTTTATTCAGCTGATCTAACAAAAATTCCTGGTACTGTATCATGTGAAATTGACAGTTTAAAGCCCTGGCAGAAAGAGTAGCAGATGTATAAACCTTTTTACCCCATCTCTCTAATGCTCTTGATTCTCTTTCAGAGGGTAGGGGGTTTTTGGCAGAGGCAGCTGCAACACATTTAGGGCCCTGAGAAATGGTTTCTGGGTCTGCAGCATGGGCCTTATACAAGTGGAAGTGAGAATCTGGGACCCTGTAGTATCTGTCAGGTTTGGCAGGGGCCGGGGGAAGAAAATCAGGGGCAGTACTGACATCACTGTATGCATCATAAACAACTGATAGTACAGGTGGTATGGCTAAAGGCCTATGCTGTGGTAAGTGTAAAAAAGTCCTTAGCCTTTTCCTAGAATCAGAAAAATCCTGACCCTGCCATTGGAAGTGTTCCCTCATTGAGTGTAGAGTTTCCCCAAATGAAAATTCTTCTGGAGGGGAGGCAGAAGGAATGGAGTCTTCTGCATCAGAATCCTCATAAGGTGAGTATGGTCCTTCCTGATGGTCAGATAAATCTGAACCATCCGAGGAATAGTCAGAGGAGAGAGGTTCAGGGGGTTCAGTCCTAGGCCTCTTTTCAGGGGGTTGTGAGGCCTTGTCTGGGTGAGGTTGGGATCCCCTAATCAGAGAAATAAGGTCCTCAGCAAGGCTGAGAATCTGAGAACTTGAGGTAGGTCTGTGAGAGGGAGCTTTTGTAGGTAAGGCCTTGGAAAGTTTAGCTGCTTTAGCCCTGGAGAAGGCCTTGATAGACATAGAAGCAGGGGGTCTAGCTGCCCCTCATGCAGGAGTAGAGATGTCCAACGGAATGGTGTTGGACAAATCTTGTGTGCCTGCTTCTTCAGTCGGAATTTCTGTCGCCGACTCAGCCGGGGCCTGTGTGGCCTCGGTTGTCGGAGGCATGCTCGGCGAAGGAGAACCGAGGTCTCGGTTTCAGCCGAAACAGAGACACTCGGTAGGCCTAACCGTGGTTTCAGCCGAAACCGGGCATGAATGTCGGTCCTTTTCCTTGCGTTTTTGCTAAATGTGTAGTCGAGTCTCCGGCGGCATTTTATATGCAAAAGCGGAGCCAAAAACTCTTCAGCAAACTCCGACCGGCGTCTAAGTGTCCGTCGGTTGAAGGAAGCACAGGCTAAACAAGCTGATACGCCGTGGTCTGGGCCTAAGCAAGGAAGGCATTAAGAGTGGAAATCCTTATGAGGTATTTGATTCCCACAAGTTAAACAATTATTTACTTTGTCTGACATCGGCTGAGGCAAGAAAGAGTCCCCAACGGGTACTTAGCTTTTTTAGAAGTCTTCGGTAGCTGAAATCTCTGGATCTGACCGACCGGCACTTGCGAACAGCTTCTGCTTCGGGCACCGCGCGGCAAGAAAGACTGAGGAAAATGGCATCGGCTGATGCCTTTATACCCCAGGAGCTATGACGTCGGGTGAAGTGCGACATCAGCCGAGGCCAGACCCAGACTTTGGAATCCGGCCGACCGAAGGGCTGCCTGAGGCAGGACAACCCATATGTTATGACTGCAGATGCATCCTTGAAGGACATCTGAGCTCAACACCCATATTGGAAGTCCATCTTTAGGAAATATTGGTCAAATGAGAATGGCATAGACTTCCTAGGGTCAAATATATGTTATTCAATTTGCATGTGGTTCACTTTCTTCATTTTCATGTGTAAGGGACTGAACTGTCCACACTGCAAACTTTCTCTAACAAAATAAAAATATTTTAGAGAAGTAACAGAGATTTTCCTTTTTCCGTTGCTTTCTTGCCAAAGCATGGATGTACTGTGTAAGCATGGGAATGCAAGTCCCACATGCATGTGCAGTACATCAAGAAAGCCCCAGCATGCTTGGGAAAAGCCACAGAAGAGCAGCACGACATACTTGTACAAGGACATTATTGAAGAAAAGTAACTAACTTTTTTCTTGATTTCATAGTATAGGTGTGGGTAATGCTGGATTTACCCACACCCAGCCATGGATTATTGCTATAGTAAAATATTAATGATGTTAGCAAAAATCTTGATCTGCCTCACCTCCCCCTTATCGGTTAGACTGCTGTGCCCTTAGGCTATATCAAGGATTATTTGTTACTTTGAATCTTGGTGTTTTACAAGTTGTGCTACTTTTTATTCTAATTTTAAGACAGCCTATCAGAAAGCATTAGAAGGCCAAGACCTAAGACATTAAACACAAGCTGGAAACTAGTCAGATGCTTTGCTTCCTTCTTTTCAGCAGTACATATGGCACTCTCTTCAAACCAAGTTGTACTTTTAAATAGAAAGACATGTAAAATAGAGTAACTGCTCCAGCATATCACCTCAGCCAACTTATCTGAGTTTCAGACTTCATACCCTTCAGAAAATCCATGCTCATGCAAAAGCTGTTATTCTATCAGCTTTCTATATTTTTAAGAACAATATTTAAAAACTGTCCCTACTTGTGGGCCGCTGTCCCTCCCTTATTTATGGCTTTGTCCAGATTTCTTGCTATAAGAGTTTGATAGGTATGAAGGTATGATAATGTGTCACAGTTAATCTACAGCAGAACAATACATACATAATACAAACATAAACCTGACTGGATTAGACAAGAAACTGCAGGTATTAATGTAAATAAGCTCCCAGACCACATTTAGGCAGAACAAAAATATATTTTTTTATATTTTTATTTCATTTTAAATAACATGAATTCAAATACATAAATCAATATTCATATAAACAAAAAAGAAAAACAAATACAAAAAAAAACTACATATAGTGTCCATAACAAACACTGAAATGAATAAGAACATTAATACTTCTCTAATAAATCCCTGAGTTTTTGCCAAGATAGATTCTTATGGCTAACATTCATAGCTCTGTTATTCAAGGTTTGCAATTCTTTATTACATACATTTATTGATAGACAAGTCAATTCCTAAAAAGAGATGTAAGTTTTGCTTTTCCAGTTTATCGTAATGACCTTGCTGGCAATAGCCAGGATAGACCATAGGAGAGGCACTTATGTTTTAGGAATAGGATCTGGAATTTTCTAAATTCTTCCCAAAATAAAACAACCTTTTAACATTTTAGGACCATATATTTCCAGTCTGCTTCTAAATTATCATTACATTTCCAAAACTTAGATTGTCTTTTCTATAAAAAGTGCAATTTTAGACAGTGTTAGAAAACTTTTATGGAAGAACTTCCACATAAACATTCTGCAATAAATGGAAGATGTGGATTTGCTTACAGACCTTAAATAAAGCTTTTTTTACTTCTGAAAATGATTCCTTGTTTATTTTTGCAGAATTTTCCCAATGAGACTCATCAAAATTTGTAAGTTCAGTTCTCAAAATATTGTAAATTGATAAATGACTTATTTTTATATTTAATAGTACTAATCTGAAAGAAAAATTCCAAAATTTTGGAATGGGTTTGGCATTCATGACTAGAGTTATTTCTAAGTTTCTATTTATAAATTCTCCTAGGGTCTGTATATCTAAGCAATCTGCATTATTTTCATTGTATCTAGTTAATAGTTTTTCTACAGAACTTATTTTATTCCCGTCTAAATATTGGTACCAACATTTTAAGTTGTTCTCAAGACAAAATATCATATTTTCATTAAAAGATTCTAAATAACCAATGGAAAAAGCTACAGAAAAAAATCAGGAATAATTGTTTGACTAAATATTTACTCTCCATTACTGTTTTAAAGTTATATAAAATATGTTTAACTCCAAACATATGCTCAGCAATGATGCTGTTCTTCATGCAGTAATCTCTTAGTACCCAATATATTAGATTAGTGTTTGATGAAACATTGTGTTTTGTTTCAGATACCATACTTGAAGTTATAATTGTTTCATGTAGACATTTCCAAATTGAATTACATGATGAATTCAGCCAAAGAGCTACAATGTTTAATATGGCAGATTTGATATAACAATCAATAATTGGGAATCCAATACCATTTTTCCCCAACTTTTGATATGCCAGTCATATGAAATTCTTGGCTTTTGTGGATGCCACAAGAATTATAACAGTATATTATTTAATCTCTTAATATTTTTGGGGGGATAGTAATAGTGGGGATTGAGCAAGATACAATATTGTTGGTAATATTATCATTTTTAACATAAGTATGTCTTCCATTGAGAAAAAAAAAGTTATATTCCAGTTTTCAATTAGTTTTAAAAGACTATTAGAAATATTTTTATAATTTAATGCCACTGTTTCCTTCCATTTAGTTTTTATATCAACTCCTAAATATTTAAGTTGTTTATTTTCCTAATTAAATTATTTGTATTTTTTAAACTGAATATAATCCATTTATTAACATTGTTTCTGTTTTATTATGATTACATTTTAACCCAGAAATTTTCTCAAAGTGATTTATTGAATTGATGATATTCTTTAATGAAGATTCAATATCACTAGAAGTTAATAACATATCATCTACATATAACTGGATTTTGGAGTTATAAGTTTCATTAATCAAAAAAAATTTTATTTTACTATTGTTTCCAATATACATGGCAAATGATTCTACAAATAAGGGTATAGAGTAAAGGGCTAATGGACATCCTTCATTTGTTCCCCTTAATATTTTAAAAGAATAAGAAAGGAAAACAGCCAATTATTAACAAAAGAAAAGGTATTATATAGCTTTGTTATTATTATTATAAAGTTTGAAGAAAAATAAAACATCTTAAGACGTTTTTGTAAGTATAGCCAATTAATTGAATCAAAGGCCTCATCAATGTCTAGAGATATCTTTAATTATTTTTTATTATTGGCAATACTCTATTAAAGATAAAAGTCTAATAACATTATCTTGCACTTTTCTCCCAAAATGAATCCAGTTTGATCTTCATTGATCAGATTTAGTATTATAATATTTAGCCTTTTATTCAAAATGGCAATAAAAGTCTTATAATCCACATTTAGTAAGGAAACAGGATGATACAAATTACATATCTTAGGATATTTATCTTGTTTTAAAATGGGAAATCAAAGAGTATTTCCCTGAAGGTGGAATATTTGATGACCTTCTAACCTCATCAAATACATTTATTACTGTTTTAATACATTATTATTTTTCAAACTTTTTACTTGCTCTTTTAGTTCTTTAATAGTAATGGGTTTATTTAACATGTCATTTTGTTCTTTTTTTACTTTATGCTTTATATTTTCTTTTAATTTGCCAATACTGTCACTATTATCTAGTGTTAAATCTTTATTATTCAACTCTTCATAATGCTTTCTGAAAGCTTCCTAAATTTTTGTTTTAATTAGTTGCTCTTTATTGTTTTAATTAGTTGCTCTTTAAGTTTATTTACTTGATAATTTATTTCTTTAATATGATTTATATTTAATGTGTTTGATCTTATTGCTATTCTATGCAAATTTTTAGGGTTTACCGTACAAGTTTGTAATTTTAGTTTCTCTGGGTTTATTGCAACTTTGTAGTTTTTAAGTATTTTTGGTTCAGTGTTTTAAATTTTGCAGTCTTGTCTCTATCAGAAGATTTTAAATTTAATTTTAAGTTATCAATTTTTGTTTGAAGCATACTTAGCTCATTGTCCCATTCTTTTATTTTCATTAAATACCAAACCTTTATTTTACCATTAATGTAGGCTTTTAATAAGTCATATAGGATAACATTAGAGACTTCACCATCACTAATATCCATAAAAAATTGCAGTTCATAGAAACAAATCCTTAAACCTTTTAATTTTGACTATACATGCTGGTATTCTTTGCTAAAATATTAGTTTGTTTGGTTTTAAATTAAGCTTAAAAATAATTGCATTATGGTCAGACAAAAGACATGATGTTATTGATATCTAATTTATTTTTGAATATAGCATACTAGATGTAAATACTTTGTCAATATTTGTTTAGGTGCCATATCTATACCAGTCTTCTTCCTTCGGTTTTTCCCAGTTAGGGGTCGCCACAGCAGATCACCTGTCTGCTCATGACTGGCAGCAGAGTTTTACGGTGTCGAGTTGCCAGCCCAATGCCCAGCCTTCCACAGAAAGCACACACATGCACACACTCATGCCTAGGGCCAATTTAGAGTGTCCAATCCACCTACAGCAGGTCTTTGGGATGTGGTAGGAAACCGGAGCACCCAGAGGAAACTCATGCGACCACAGGGAGGACATGCAGACTCCGCACAGAAGGCACCCCAGCCAAGAATTGAACCGGAGAACCTCTTGCTGTGAGGCATCAACACTAACCGCTGCACCACCATGGCCGTCCTTGCCAAATCTATACCACTAGTGAGTATAATTTAGTGGATTTGCTACTTTAAATTATTGAATATCTCTAAGATCCATTATATTGGTGAAATTATTAAGTTGCTTTGCAGTAGCAGTTATTTTGGGTTTCTTGTCTTTGGTAGTGTCTTTTTCCTGAGATTATACAGTTGAAGTCACCCACTATTAAAATTTCCCGCTTTGCACGCACAGCTATAATATCTAAGTATTTTTTTTTCTATTTTGGAACCAATTCCAGGAATCCAATACATATTAAAAAAGTAAAGAATTTCTTATCTATATCAAGTACAACAAATCCCATCTTGCCCTTTTTGGAACTGTAAAAGTCAATCACTTTAGGTGTAGTTAATGTTTTTTTTCAAAGTATTTTAGTGCCTCTCCTTTTAACATTACAATGTGAGTCTATCAATATTGAAAATTGTTTACAGGCTAGCTTGTCAATATCATTCGTTATTAGATGTGTTTCTTGTAGAATTACTGAATCAGATTTATTCATTTTAAGATATTTAAACCACCTATCTTCATTGGATTATTTAATCCATTTATGTTCAGAGAGAAAAACGTATATATTGTCATTTATAAATTGAATTAAGTCTAGTAGAATTAAATATAAATTTACAAATGTTTGGCAATACTTAAGTTTAATATTCTTTGTTACGGACAAAAAATATGAAATATTCAACAACAATACAGTAACTGCATTTACAACCCCTAACATGGAATATAACATTCCAGATTTGATGACACAGTTATTCAAATTACCCTATATGATCCTCAAAACTTCTCAATCCACATTTCTTTTTAACCTCATAAGTATGAATTCAGCACTTTTGCTGCTATAATCAGCTTTACCTCTTATAACAGCTAACAATGGTTTAGTTAAAAAGAAATGGGATAAGCCTATTTATCTGCAGTGTATCAAAGATAAAATAACTTTCATTATCATATATAATAGTAATAAAACAAGTAATATAATAAAACATTTACAAAATAAGCATATATATATATATATATATATATATATATATATATATATATATATATATTAATGAGATATTACTCTACAAAACTGTATTAATTGCTAATATTTCTTATATTAGTACAAACACATACCCTATATACTAATGATTAATTTATTATGCTTTATTATTGCTGACAAATCTGACCTTAGCTATTCAGCATATTAAAAAACAGTTATATGCTTGGGATAAAAGTATAATTTTTAACATTAACACTATGTGACAACTTTATGTTAATTATCAAATCCCCATAATGATATAAAAATTTAAAGCAAAATATTATATATTTCTATATAAGAGGAATTTATCAGTAAAAATTAACATATAACATTTTTTAACATCTAATAATATAAACCTCAGTTATAGTCTATTTAACAGTGATATAGTAAATTCAAAGTCAATCAAATGCTTTATCAATGCTAAAGTGTGACGACAATAACCTGTCAGTGACTAAACTATAAATGTAAATCCCTAAGTAACTTAGAATTTAATTGTTTACCCCATCCCGATCATTAGGCATATATACATCTTGCATATCTCGAAGTACCTAGATACATATTTCAGCATTCAAGACACATTTTAACAATGCTATTCACTGAACACATGACCATGCTTAAACATATATGAAAGCCACCTGCAAGCATCCATTCCTATGATCTGAGGTGTAATTGAGAATATAATTTATATTATTTCAATACTGGTACTTCCTTATGCTAGATTCAAATACATTGTGCCAGTAGATATTTACTTGTTCAAAATAACATCCTACTAAAAATAGCCCCCCAAGAAAACTTAAATTGTTTTCTAAGAATGAAATACAAGTTAGTTTGTCTACATGTCCATTCCTAATGATTTAAATGACTATTTTCAAGTGTTTCACTTTCATGCTAAAACGAATAAACATTTACCCTTACTGGTGATTTTCATTCATTTAAGGTCCTACATAATATAATCACAAAAAGAACTTTCAATTATATTACAATTCTGGAAGAAATAAAACTTAATTTACTATCCATTGTATTTATATCCATTTTAAGTAATTTATTTTAAAGCATCTGTCTATCTTGCATATAATAATGAAATAGCAAAATAAGATTAAGTTCATTTAGCTTGTTTAATGGGGCATTTTCCCTTTAATTTTAATGTTACTTTAACACTACTCTGTTAAACATTCCACACTTCCTCAGTGAATCATTAAATAGTTGTAAATAAATCATATTTTTTTACACTTTATTTTAAAATAAAATAAAAATAAAATTAGCATGCGTATTCTTATTAAAGTTCAATAAATTGCAGTAATATAAATGTGGTTTAACTTTACCAGCATTCAAGACCTTTCCATTGCAGAAGTTTATTCCCAGCTTCACTTGTAAGTTCAAAGATCATTTCAGGCTGCTGATGCTTTCATTGGCTTCCAGATCTGTAGAGCCTCTCTTTTCAACTGAAAACAGCTTATGATGATATCCAGAGTCTCAGAACAAGGTAAAGATTTTAGTTTAAGGCAGGAATTATTAGAAAAAGCTGAAGTTTTTAAACATGCTTGCAATCACTGCAATGTGAGCAAACAGTTGAAGCTGTTTAAAAAGGAAAAAAAAATGTCTGTACTAGAAATAGAGCTCTGTGATGATGACAGTACATCAAAAAAAAAAAAAAAGAAAAATATTTATTAAACTGGCTTGGTTGAAAGTTAAGACATATCTTAATAATTATTATACAAAGAATTCAACAAGGCAATAGGTTGTAGACAAATCCAAATAGAACCAAAGTGAAGGGACAATTATATGATTTAAATAATCATTTCCTAAGTTATGAACTTAAAGAAAGGTCCAAAAAAACACGCGAGAGTATTACCTACCATCCTTCCCCAACCAAAACAGAGCAGAATGTCAGTACCTAGGCACATGTTCATATCAAGATATTTGTAAATGCAAAAAGTGACCATTCAGCTTCTAAGAGTTTACAGTAGCCAGCATTACATGCTTGTCACAGTATCAAGCTGTACAACAGGCAGATGTCACTATGTTATTTCAGAATGCTGCTGTGTGAATTACTCTCTCTTTTCCTTATTAATAAAGTGATAAACAGGAGAAAAAGAAGATTACCTTGAATTGTTTAGCATCCTTTTTGACTATTGGAGTAACACATAAACAACAAATAACACAAAAAAAGGATACATGAGTTGCCAGAGGTGTAATGAGTTCAAGAAGAATAAGATGCTTACGTCCTTTTTATTGTCCTTTTAGCTTTTTGCTGCTCTTTTCCTTTGTTGACCATCCATTTCTGGTTGTTTGTATCTTTAAACTTGCCGGTGACCATTCCATTTATTCTTGTTTATCTAAAAGTTTATTTTTCTGAGTGAAGTCATCAGCTTCTTCTAATACATTGAAAATCTTCTGACCCTCCGGCAAAAATACTTTGAACGTTGCAGGAAATAATATTTGTGCCTCACGACTAGATTTTTAAGACTCTTCAATAATAATTAGTAAAAAGAAAGCATGTGTTGCATTAATTAAGTATAATCAATGTCAAATCCAACAGTTTTGCCATTGTAGGTAACAGAAAAGTCAGACCAAGCAGTTCTTAGGACCAAATCTTTGTCTTGTGTTGAAATGAATTTAACAATTATAGATCTTGGCATAGATGGATGCTATGTTGAAGAGCAGTTTGAAAGAGACCTATGTGCCCTTTCTATTCTGAAAAGAAAGTAACTCTGGCAGGTTTGAGGTTTTTGGAAGCCACGTTTGCAAGAAGTGTACCATATTATTTCCTTCTTCATTCTCTGGAGCACCATACATTCTTACATTGTTCCTTCTGGATCTGCTCTCAACATCATCCACTTTTTCTAACAAGGTATTTTGTTTCAGCAGGAATTCAACTTGACTTTCATTTTCAGTTGGTCTACCCATCAACATCATTCAGGGATTTCTCAGTGGAGTTTATTTGCTCAGAGTGTTTCTTAATTATTTTATTAAGTAGATCAGTTTGCCTGCTGTTTTCTTGTTTTATGGTATCCATTTTATTCTCCACTTTATCTATTTTCACTGATATTTCCTGCATACTAGATACAAGAGCCTGGAGTTCCTTCTTCATTCCATTTTTCTGCGAGGAAGCTTTAAGATGACTTACAACTGCACTTAAATGTAACTGTTAGGAAAACATCTGACAGGACTTAAGCAAGATAAAGTCTTCAAAATTCAATTTTCTTACAGTATTTTTTGCACCTTGTTACCATATTAATAATATTTTGATGATGATTTTTTTTATTTTTTTATATAAAAAATCCTGTCAAAATAACTACTGAGGCAGAGCAGAATTTTTTGTGCTAACTGCTTGGCATATTAGCCACACCACCAAAAACATTTTTGGTTACTAGCCATATATTACATTAGATAATTACAGAGTGTTACAAAATTTAAAAGACCACCTTTCCAATTTTTAAGTGTGGTTGTTAGTTATGACATAATGCAACATTATGTTTAATAAGAGCATTAATCCTGAACTATGCTTAAGCAAAGTATTAACAGTAGCTAAGATTTCACAAAGAGAAAGGCTAAAACATTGCTGTCCTCTGTGCTGGTGCAATGGATGATAGGTTCTGTAGCTGCAGCTTATATCACTCTAAATGGACTGGATTTTGGACTCAAGGAAACAGGGTCATTGGCTGAGATCAGGTTAGTCATTCAACCACCTAAGCGATGCTCTGATCAATGATCTCCTGCTCTTCATTTTGCTTACTCTCTGTTTGGTGTTCTGATCAGCTGCCACAACCAATCAAAAGTCACCTTACCACTTCCACCTCACAAGGACCAGTGCTGGATAGTTCTGGTTCTGCTTACACTGTTCCTCCTGCTACTGCATAACAGAAGCGTCTTTCTTTAAGCATACTCATTACTTCATTCTGTTTTAGATTTTCACAGAATGTCCAGATTTTTGCCTCATAGTTTTGGTGTGTTCCTTACAAAACTTGTGGCTTTCTGGCAAATTACTGAGGATTGAAGTCACTACAGAAAGAAGGACAACCCTTCATGGGTTCTAGAGCTCAGTAGTATTAAGCTAGAAGATGACAGGGTAGGGCTCAAGTGAGGAAGGGCTAGGAAAAGGAGTATGGCAGAAGAGCAAGCCCCCAAAGATACAGGGTGGGATAGAGTTAGATGGTTTAAAAATATCAGTTGATGCATCCGAATGGTGACACGCCATGCTTGTGTCAAAGAGATTGTGCTCCCTTATCTAGTTACCGGTACAAGGCAGTCCTTAAAAAAGCTATAGTGAGGCTGGGTCTTGACAATAGCAAGTTAACAGCTCATTCATTCAGAATAGGGGCTGCATCATGTGCCCATGCAAAAGGGGCATCAGAAACTGAGGTAATGTGTTTAGGTCAGTAGATATCCCAAGCATATAGAAGATATGTCAGATCATGATGGCTACTCAGCATTCTCTTTTGCAGGTATCATAAAGCAGCCAACAGAGTTATCGATTCTGGGTCATTCCTTTGTGTACCATATGGCCAAAAATTTAGTAAATCAGGGTGAACCTGGGTTTTAAAGAAGAAATGTGGGCCCACTGGCTGGGAGGAATGCAGCAGAGCACATGCTGGCTGCTTTAGCAGAGCATTCTGTCATTACCTGAGCAAAAGTGTAACTGTATTACATATGGCAGAATAATGTTACAAGTAACACATTGTTGTATCTCAAAAATAGAAATTGTCAGTGTTTCAGGATGGTCGGAAAGATGTGGCTGGACATAGAATTATATCTGACCAGAGATGCTCAAAGTCCATTCTGGCAAGGAGCAAATAACGTCAAAGCAGTGGAGCAGGTTAGAAAGTTGACCAACAGATTCATTAGCCAACCATTAAATGAACTAGGGGGTTGGGTAGTACACCACACTAATATTAATATCAGTTCACCAGAACAGCACAGAGGTGACAGAGTTCACATGTCATATTCAGGAACAAAGTTATTTATAGGAAAGCTTAACGAAGGAATTGCAAAGTTGTCAGATGTGCTTAGGGGGAAGATGGCATTTACGACGAGCCATCTTCCTGTGGTAGAAGGGCAGACTTGGAAATTTAAAATTGCAAAGGAGTGTGCTTGGCCTAGGGAAGGGTGCAGGCTAGGATAGCTTGGGCCTTCTCTGGGTGGACCACACTATGATGTAGTGGGCAGGCTGGGTGTCACAGCCTGCACTCCTGCAAGTGGCAGATCCCCTTCAGTCACTGTTATCTGGCTGAATGGTGACAGGGGGATGTTAGTGTTTGGCTGTAGATCCCTTCCATTAATGTTGGTTAAGCATTTACAGGGACTACAGCGGTATGTTACAGTCTGGTTTATTTGATTTGACTTTCTTCCAAGTTCTGCCCTTTGTACACATCTGAATATAATTGGTTGGCTTTGATTTGATTGGCACTGACTTATGATCTGGCATTGATTTGATACCTAATTTGATCAGATTGACATAATAAATACGTGGCTGCAATCATTTCTTCCATGCAAGTAGGTGTGATTTGTAAAATAATGTGCATACTTATTTTCATCCAAAAGCAATGGGAACATGTCAAGGAATTGTAGGCACAGCTATATGCTGAGGTGAAAATAACATGTGGGGGGGGGGGGCAAGAAGGCAGGAAGTTGGTTAGGATCAGGAAGGGGAGGGGGTTGTGTAAAGACAGACTGGTAGGTGAAGGAAGGGGTTAAAAAGCCACAAGTAGCTAGACAAGATCTCTTTTCAACAGCAGAGTTGGACACAGCAGAACAGCCATCCTCTTCACCCTTCCTTGTAAAAGCAGGAAGAGGTGTAGATAGCATAAGGTGATAAGTATAAAGTGCTAACTGATAAGAGTATGCAGGTGCTTGCTGGCCCATAAAGATGATTGCAGTAGGGGTCAGGAAGAAATTTCCTGATTTTTCCCACTAGGTTTTTGCATGCAAGTGGTAGGTAGGGTAGATAGGTGTTGCAGCCATGAATGGTGGAAGTGCAGATTTGGAAAACTAAAATTGCAAAGGAGTGTGCTTGGCCTGGGGTGGGATGCAGGCTCAGACAGCTTGGCCCTTCTTTGGGCGGGCCACCCCATGGTGTAGTGGGGCAGGCAGGGGTCACATCCTGGAGTTCTGCAAGTAGCAGATCCCCTTCAGTCACTGGTATCTGGCTGAATAGTGGCAGGGGACTGCCAATGTTTAGTTGTAGATCCCTTCAGCCACTGGTGTTGGTTGAGCGTTTACAGGGACTATGGTGGTATGTTACAGCCTGATTGATTTCATTTGACTTTCATCCTTGTTCTGCCCTTTACGCATGTCTGAATATTCTTGGCTGGCTTTGATTTGATTGCATTGACTTATGATCTGGCACTGCTTTGACACCTAATTTGATCTGGCTGGAATAATAAATGCATGGCTATGGCCATTTCTTCCAAACAAGTGTGAGGTATGGTTTGTAAAATGATGTGCATGCTTATTCCCAACCATGGCAATGCTATTACATGCTAGAAACAAGTGCACCTCTGCAATAGTGAGTCTTTATTTTAGCAATGAAGTGAAACCATGTACAGTGGATTGACTGAGGGCATGATCAGCTCTGCAAAAAAATATCATGCTCAACAGGAATTCTTCACTGAGTCTTTTAAAAATGTATACGTGTGCATAGTATTTGTTCAGGTAATTTAGGATTGAGGCACTTTACTAGTCTTGACAATGTTTTTTTCACTCTAAAAATCCAATATGTGTGACAATTAGTACAGCAATGGTTTGGGGTTGGGGCTTTATAAAATGCAAACAACTTGTTTAATTACAATATTAATTGCACTATTAGTGGTATATAACTCCCTCCTCAACATATACATTCTTAAAAGTTTTAATAGGTTTTGTATTAGTGCAGGCCATTCTGCACAAATGTGGGTGTGGTCTTAGTGACTGACAGGTGAAAGGGCAGTGCCTTCATATGGGAAACATGCATGACTGACAACAATGTAGATGCGGCATGAATATTCATTGTCTATTCATAATTAACCTTTTCCTCAATGTAGTGAGATCTCAGAGTTGGTATATTTAATTAGCGGGGAGTGTAGGGATGCTTGCCCCCCTGCAAAAACAAATTAAAAAAATAATATATTTTAATGCTATTATTTTTTCCTTTTTTGAAAAAGTGAGGGGCAAGCCCCCCTGCCCCCCCATGTGGGAGGGGCTGGACCCCCACCCAACAATTAAATATACCAACTCCAGGATTGCACTACATTAAGGAAAAGGGTGAACCATGAATAGACAATGAACATTCATGCCGCCATCGGTATGAATTATTACTTACGCTTACTAACACGTCCTCGATTGTTGGGCAGTGGGCGGGGTTTAGGTGGAACTTGCTACTGTGCATTCTGTGAGGTACTACACTAGTACAAAGCCTTTTAATACAGCAGTGGAGAAGAAAAAAGCATAAAACTACAGCCCAACAATGTTTTTCTGGCTGCTTGTTTTAAACTTGCATAAAAATTGTATGTAGGTACTTTACAATATTTTGTCAACCTAAAACATAATTTCTGCTTCATCTGGAGGGATAATATTACCATTATGAGTAGTATTCACCCATGATGCACCAGTATTTTGCTCTGACCTTTGAAAACATGATTAGTC
>NC_056743.1:663500220-663502720 GCF_019279795.1 Protopterus annectens | reverse complement strand
CTCACCAGGAGAATCAAGGACCTCAAACACCTACCCTACACAGATAGGCTGAAAGCCCTATCTCTCTACTCAGTTTCATACAGAATCCTCAGGGGTGACCTCTGTTTGTCATATAATGCAATCTCAGACCCCGCCTTGATGGGACTGCTGCATATCCATAAGTCAAGCTCCACCTGAGCAAGCCATGTGCGTGACCTCAACCTGGTCTCTGATATCAATAGAACTTGCTGGTGGGGCAGATTTCTGCCCCAGACACTCCTCCATCTGTGGAGCAGGCAACCTCTGCACGTCAATGCTCGACATGCAGACTACCTCTGCACGTCAAGTAGAGTACCTCATTATCCCTTTTTCAGTGCAACCTGGATAACTGGATAGGAAACAGAAAATACACCCTTGGGATTCTACCCGTGTCCCTGCTGGACAGGGGCTTTGGGTGCTGACTTGTCTAAACATGGGCTAAACTCTTAGCTAGGCTTATAAGGGCCTCAGGGCCAGTAGCTTAATAACCTCCTATGAACTGATGCTTGCATTGTCTACTATACTGTAGTAAAGCATTAATTAGAAAGTACAGTTGGGGAGGCAACTTCCCATAATGGTAGATATCTGTGTGTGTGTGGTCAATATTTCAGTCATTATAGCAGGGAACTCCTCTGCTGGCTGAGGTCTAATGTCTAGGCGGACTATCAGAATTGGGTACCCTTCTTTCATGGCCAAGCTGATATCACCTTACACCAGAAGTCTTTTTATATCCGGTATATAGGTAGCATATATCTGTGCTCTCTTTAGATCTTCCTTGCCCCTGTTTAAATCATTTATAGCCTACACTTCAGGCCTTTGCACTGCAATCCCCTGGAGAAGTGGCCAGAAACCTGATGAATCCTGGCTATCTACTGTTAGAAGATGAAATGAGGGAGAAGGGAGAGTACAAGTAATAGGATACAGATGGGGAAGTATGAACCCTAACCCCAGTTCCCCCATAGAAGGGAGGAGATAAAGGAGGGAAATATGACTAACTGACCACAACTTAACATCTACTATTATGGTACGTTGCCTGCATAACTGTACTCCATATAGTCTTCATGTGAGTTACTGCGCCCCTCATCACTGTAAGCAAGATTATCAAAACTGCACCTCCAGAGTATGAGGCAGGTTATTGCAGAAAGGAAGAGGGAATGAAGCCTTTCAGGACAACAGAGATGACCCCTGCCTTTGCACTTAAAGCAGCATCCGACCTGTAATGTTTTGAAAAGATGTGAGGCAAATACCATGCTGCCAAATCTAAGATATCCTAGGCACTAACACCTCTCAGCAAAGCAGTAGTGGTTGAACCAAATACCATGGTGCCAGTTCTAAGATAGCCTAGACACTAACCCCTCTCAGCAAAGCAGTAGTGGCTGAACCAAATACCATGGTGCCAGTTCTAAGATAGCCTAGACAGTAACCCCTCTCAGCAAAGCAGTAGTGGTTGAACCAAATACCATGGTGCCAGTTCTAAGATAGCCTAGACACTAACCCCTCTCAGCAAAGCAGTAGTGGTTGAACCAAATACCATGGTGCCAGTTCTAAGATAGCCTAGACACTAACCCCTCTCAGCAAAGCAGTAGTGGTTGAACCAAATACCATGGAGCCAGTTCTAAGATAGCCTAGGCACTAACCCCTCTCAGGAAACCAGTAGTGGTTGAACCAAATACCATGGTGCCAGTTCTAAGATAGCCTAGACACTAACCCCTCTCAGCAAAGCAGTAGTGGTTGAACCAAATACCATGGTGCCAGTTCTAAGATAGCCTAGACACTAACCCCTCTCAGCAAAGCAGTAGTGGTTGAACCAAATACCATGGTGCCAGTTCTAAGATAGCCTAGACAGTAACCCCTCTCAGGAAACCAGTAGTGGTTGAACCAAATACCATGGTGCCAGTTCTAAGATATCCTAGGCACTAACCCCTCTCAGCAAAGCAGTAGTGGTTGAACCAAATACCATGGTGCCAGTTCTAAGATAGCCTAGACACTAACCCCTCTCAGCAAAGCAGTAGTGGTTGCTGCATCCCAAGTAAAATGGAGTTTGATCCTTCCCTGTGATGACATCTTGAAGGCTTTGCAACAAAATTGCCTGGAGGTTGCTCTCCATATATGTACGTATTTTGCTTATACTCAGCTAGCCCTAGTTTGATCTTGCAAAGGAGACAAATTGTTAACTTTTCTAACACATAGTTCAGGCCCCAGACTGCGACCAAAGTCTCTCTAGCAGATTTGAAGTGAAGGGTGCCCTTCAGAAACTGTCCCAATAGCAGAATGGATGCTGATGAAAGATCTGCCAGCAGGCAAGTAGATATAAGAGGCAAGTGTATTGTCACAACGGCATAAGATAGGCCTGTATCAAACAGCTCAGACATTTATCAGAACATCGTATACACATCTGCTAGCTGAATGCATAATTCTCAGTTCAGAATGTTGCAGAACACTTCTGATTTTACCGCATACATTGCCTTGTCCCATATAACGG
>NC_056743.1:663470220-663495220 GCF_019279795.1 Protopterus annectens | reverse complement strand
TTTCCTTACAGACATTTCCTAACTACTCGTATACAATCCAGTCCAATTTCTCATTTCCTTCATTCACAATAAGCACACACACGCCATTATTTGTATAGTGAAATATAGTTCTTTGCCTCCTCTGTATTCATACATACAAACACACAGAATCATATGCACACCATCAGTTTTTGAGTAATAAAATACATTTTTTTTTCATTTTCCCTAGGATGTTTAATGATCACAACTACTCACAAAGAGATGGCAACATTCTGCTCAGAAATAGTATTAATAGTGTTTAAAAAATGAACAATAAGCCAGTTTCAGCATGCATTTTTGGAATATATTCATGCAGCTTCGCATAATGCACTCTGATTACTGTGTAAACATCTGATATACTTCTATGCACTGGCAGCTTACGAGTCATTGACTGGTAACTGTTGTATCAACATCACATGCAAGCAATGCTATATGTTAGCAGTTCTGCAGAGAACAGCAAATTTGAAGGCATAATAAGTGAGTCCCCCATAAACAAATTCACTGGTGTGCACTGCAGCAACCCTAATATTAATAATTATCACAGAAAGACTAGATTGTGTAGTATATTTGCACTGTGATAAATGTTACTGATATATTTATTTTTTTATTTATTTTAGGTTTGTCTACCAGGGTTTAGTTGCAGCTGTCTGAATACCATGTCCAAAAGTCACTGTGAGGATACTGATTCACACAAAAATGTAGCCTGTTCAAACATATGAAGTCACAAATAAGGCAAGTTATGCAGCTAATTATGATGATGGAAGAGAAGCATGGCTCTACGTAACAGGCTGTACATGTCAATTTAACTCTGGGAATTCTGGTTTAGCAGCATGGTAAGCAGAACATGTGTTAACAGCCTCTAGAGCACTATATCAGAGGCATGGCAAGCCTGCACAGATGGAGGAGAGGGAGAAAGCCCTGATTACATCACAAAAGACCCAGGTTTGACTAGTGTCTCAGGCACTTGAAGGCCCAGATGGGGGAGGATGGTTAGGACCATGTAGGAGAGGTATACTCAGATGCATTATCTTGCTTGATCCCTGGTGGATGAAGGGGATTCACATGGGGTAGTGTACTGTATGAGGGCAGAACTTTGTCAGAGTCAAACTCAGAAGCATGGACAAGAAACCTCAGATATTATTGCCCACCAGCCCTTGGGGATGGGACAAGAAAATACAAGGGGCAGAAAAATAGGTAAAAAAAAAACATTTCCTGACAACAGTATAATGATCCAGGCACCTTGATCTACTCACCATACCCAAACATGGATTCAGTAGAGCATGTGGACAAACAAAAGCCTGGGAGCAACTGATAGCCAGTTGGAAGAGCCATAGAGAGTGCACTTATATATATGGTGGCAAAGCACTGCATGTCACCCTGTCCTGGTCTTCTGGATCATTCTTTCCCACAATCCCAAATCCATTTTACTTACTATGGCAAGATCAATAATGATTCATATATGCATGGATTTCACTGTGTACAGTGGTCCTCTGCAGTAACATTGCTACTAGCTTTGCAAACTGCACTAACACTGTATCTGTAAAACCTTTTTATTGATGAGTGACTTCCTTGTAAAAGCTGAAAATGGCTTATGTTGCACTGATCTATGCAGGAATGCATTGCAACCTGCCTGCAAACAGTCATTTTTTCCTCATGCAGTACACAAAACTTGTGTTTTTAAATCCTAGCTAGAATTCACATTACAATTAGTGGTAAAACATATTTTAATTTTGATGCTGGACATAATCCATTAAATATGTCAAACTTATTTAAAAATTAAAAAGTGCATCTTCCACTGTATATTTTTACCAGACACTATTTATCCAGTCAGTTCTGTTGCGTAATCAGCTTGTATAGCAAATGCTAAGGGTATCCCATCCCCAAAATATGTTTAGCACAAACCAATGCTTGTTTAATCGAACTCTGTTTTATGACGCCACCACCTCTGGACAGTTTCTTGCACCTTTTGTATAACTGTCAATTTATTAATTCTCATCGATGGTAACTTAAAAGAGATTTGCAGTATATTAATACATCTGACACTATGCCTGGTTCTATTAATGCATTTTTGTTAATAGAATAATGGTACGATCTTGAAGCAAATCCTTTGCCTACTTTAACAACTCTACATCTGAAATTGTGAAGCTTACTATGTGCATACCATTTCCATCAATACATGTTAATTTCAGCTGAAAAACTACATTGCCAATGTAGTGAATGCCCATATCAGTAAGACATGGAATGTTGCACAATAATACTAAATATTTTTTATTTTTTGCTGCAGGTGGAATTGAGGGAATTGGTGGAATTGAGGGAAGCCCTGCACAACCCTGATCTTTACAAATACCATCTCTGACGTTATAGAGACTCGGGGAAAAGTGGGTTTTGTTTGCATTTTCCATTTTCTCTCATTCTCCTTCTTTTTTGGGCCCTGCAAACCAAAAGTAAAAGCTATAGAAACATTACACAGGAAAAGTCCTGAAACGCACTTATATAAGAAACCAAAACATGTGGCAAAGCAAAATTAAACAGAGCTCATTAGGAAACAGAAGTCACTTAGTTGTACATTAAAGGCTAGTACTGAACTGATGTTCCTCCACGAGAGAAGATAAAATCAGTAAAATGGGTGCAAGTAAAAAAAGGTCAGAAATTCATTATTACTAAATTCATTATTACTGAAAGCAGTTTAATCTCACAAAACATTTGCTGTTGCATAAAATCAGACACAGCTGCTATAACTATTTCCCTTTTTATTTGTTAATGCATTTCCTCAAAAAAAAAACATGCAGAAGTTCACAAAATTATATTGCTGTACATTTGTCTATATCTACTTCTCATATGACCCTTGCTACTAAAATATTTTATTAGTAAGACATAATGAGCAGAGAAATTTGAAGATGAGTATGGTTATAATGTCGTAGCACATATCACATCAATGGCAGCCAATCTGTTTATTAAGCACTTTCTTGCTGGACTTTCTGCTTTAGAACCAAGTGAAGAAATAACAATGAATGTCAGCTTTAGGTCAGTGTTTTCTTAAAATTCATAAAACTTAACACAGGTGCATAATTCATTATTTATTTATTTATTGGCATTTGATTACCACGGAAGTCTGACTGGGTAGGAGACCATTTTCAGTGGAGGCCTGGGGAAAAAAGCTCCAAAGTGCTATAAAACATTTTAAGAGCAATAATTTTACAATATTTAAAAATTAAAAAAAAACAAAACAACTACAGTTTAAATAATTACACAAAATTAGACATAATATGAAAAGATTGATTAAGAATAGATAGAAATTGTATGACAATGGCTTAATATTTAGAGAAAATTTAGCCAGATTATACAGAAATTAGAGGTAAATTAGTATAATACAAACAGGTACTGCAATATGAATTGAGAGGAAAAGCGGGGTTATGATATATTTAGAGAGAAACTCAGGGGAGAGGAAAGGATAGAATTAAGGAAGTGAGTGAAGAAGGGAGAGTAAGGAAGTGGAAGGTATGGAAAATGATATGACAAATATAGCACATATAAAATTGTATTTTAAATGGAGCAATAAATGAAATCTAAAGGATAGACATCCCAGCACATATAAAACTATATGTCAAACAGGGTACTACAGGAAATCAAAAGATAGATTTCATCTGATAAGCAGAAGACCTGTATAAGGTAAACACAGCTCTCTAGTCATGAGTTGTACCATCTGTGACTTCAACAAGAAAGAAGTAGACAATAAAATGTAGGTGCCAGCTCATGCAGAACAAATTGATTTAAACCAGACATAAAGGTTGTTAGCACAGTAAAATCCCCAGGATACATGCTGAGGATTTAATGGATGCCAAAGAAAAGGAACCCCAGAATAAGAACAAATGTCAGCAAACTCCTAACTAGATGCAATGCATGCTACTTAATTGCTTTACTGGAAGATTCTGAACCAGATAAGCCTTCAGTGCAAGTACTCTTTTCCAAGTTGTAAAGAAATGCAATGAAAATTTTTGAAAGTTGCAGAAAACCTTACTGCTCCCAAGCCAAGAAACTAATACTTCACGGTCCTTACTCCAAACATCATGTTGAGGAATAAACAGAATATTTAATTATCACGGTAGAGCTAAGAATATCCTGATATGTATGTGTTAGGGGGGGTGCATGTTTACTTCTAGAGATCCTAAAGTCTCAGTTTGTATTCCCTGTCCTCCTTTATATATTACATTATACAAACTGGTATGAGCACATCAAGCACATTGAAGAAAGAGAAATATAAACAAATGCTGCCCAAAAGAAAATCTGAATACAGAAAGATGAGGCTAGATTATGTAGAATTAATCATTTTTGTGTGAAAAAAATCAATCAAAAATATTAAAAATAGGGAAACAAAAAGCAAGTTATACATTGAATTATTAGCTAAGGAAACCGAGAAGTAGAGAATTCATTAAAATGTAAAATTTAGATTTGTTTTTCAGCTAGGACATTTAAAGCATAAATGGATGCCTCCACTCTGCGATACCCTCTGGGCATTTTATAGCATAAAGTACTCTTAGAAACAGTCAGCAGTTTTTCAGACTTCAGAGATACAGAATTACGCTTTTGTGAAGCATTTTGGAGAACAATAAAAGACAGATGATGCAGAATCTCATCAGTATTTAGAAAACAGAGTGGGAATTAATTAATTAATTAATTAATTAATTAATTAAAGGCAGAAAATGGAACAGATTTTGCCACCTTCTCTTCTCATTTTTTCTAAAAACTAGCATGCCACCAGGGAATATGAGGACCAGTTACTTGTGCTGTGGTGAGATAACACCATCTCAGTGATCCCCAAACAAAGACACCCTCATATTTATATTCCTTAAAAAGGACAGTTTTTTCCATGTAATGGAGACTTATAGATCATTACAAAACTCATCTTTCAGGTACATAAATAAACTACCAAGCCTAGTCAACCTGCATTAGGTTAGGCAATGTTTGTATCAAACAGACAAATGGCATACGACTGAAAGAATGAAATATATGGAAATGTTTAATTACTTTCCTATCTAGTTTATACTATTGCTACAGTATGATTACAGTGTAACTGTATAGCATACTGGACCTGTGCTAGAACTACACTGCAGTTGCAAAATAGAGCTTTTCTCCTCAGATTTCCCTTGAAATTAAGATTTTGGGCAACATAGTAATGAAAGTATTAATATATACATTAAATTAAAAAAAGAAAATCATCAGCAGGTTTAAGCACACAGTGCTGCACTTAAAAGCACTCCAAGTCAGATAGTATCACAATAGATACTAAAAAGTACTTTGAGAGGGCGGCCCAAGAGTTCCAGCAAGGTACTTTAGAGAAATGTGAATATAGAAACTTACTTTCATTTAAGATTTTAAAAGTACTGTATTGAAAATTTAGTAGGATATTGTCCAGCCATTCAGAGAGCTTTAGAAGAACCATGCAGGACTGTTCTCTGTATCTCCTTTTATTTGCCTTAAGTACTGAACCTCTGACATAACTGTGGAACTGCTCTCTAAGTTGAAGGTCATGGGAGTAAAAGACCTAGGAAATATTGCTTTGCTATGCTGATATCATTGTCCTGTTCAGCAATTTAGAAAAAAAAGTCTGCTCTCATGTATAAAATTGAAGAAAACTGAAAATTATCAGGTTATAAAATTCACATACACAATGGGATGTTCTCTTGTAAATTATTTTTACACACTTGTTTTTTAAAAGAATGCATGTGGGGGTTCATGTGGGGGTTCAAGCAGATATTTTTGAAACTATATTTACATAAATATTGACACACTGATTACAGACAGCTGTACAAATTTATTGTAACAGTACCTTGAAATGATCAGTGAAACTATAATCAAATTTGCAAACGGTAATAATATTAATAACATTTAAGGGGGGCTCGTGCCTGAGTTCCAATACTTCCCTTTAAATATGCATCCTGAGGCATTTGTACTTCCTTTTAACAGTCCCAGATTGGTACAATAATCCTGTTCTCGGAAGACATGGTGTGGGCCATAACTATTGTAAAAGCATGTTGACAAATTTAGGATAAGAGCGTTTATTCTCTTGTTTTCTACTCTTCCTTTAGATAACAGTGGATCAGTCGTATCAATTTCTCTATTTTTGTTTCTCTCCTTCTCTAGTTCATTGCATAGTTATAGACGTATCTCAGCTGTATTCATGTTATAATTACTTTAACTGGACATTTTAATACTGTATTATTTACCTATATTTTTTAATGTGCAACATTATTATAGTTGTAGGGATTTAAAATGACATGCTGATTTCCATTTCTGTATTTGATCAGAATGATTTGATCTGGAAGACACCTTTGGTGAGAACTACTTTATACAGCCCTCTGTTGTCCTTCACTAGTTAACATCTCTGCCATGATGACAGAAAATGCATTAAACTATTTCTGCTTCACATCACTGCTGTCATGACTTTTGAGACAACACCTGTCTCATCACAATTAAATAGGATGACTAAAAACTATGATGTACAAGTCCATTGAGTCCACAAGGGCAAAACATAGCATTTTAGCAAGTCAGCAAAATGCTGCATTTCACTTAATATAACCCACTTAGACATCTAACAACTCTGAACTTAATAATTGAGAGGACGAAGATGGTTAGATCCTTGCATGAAAGGTTTGTGGGGTTTCAGTATTGTAATCAAATTCACAAGTCTTGAAGGTTGTGCGTCAGGGCTGGTAACTTGGCACATAAAAATCAACTACCAATCATTGGCGACCCCTAACCGGGAAAAGCCGAAAGACACAACAACAACAACAACCCATTAATAAATTTGAACATACCTCATTCACAGATAGAGGCTGGGGTTCAGAGAAGATAACCTCTGTAGTGATTTACACTGGGAGGAATTCAGAAAGAATATAAACACTAATGCAAGTACAATACACAATGAGAAAGTGACCTGTATGGGTGTAATAGTCCTATATAACACAGATTCAGAGACAGACTATCTTAGGGTTACCATCTGTCCCACTTTGCAAGGGACAGTCCCTTCTTTGGGCAGTTGTGTCCTGCAAAAAAAATAAAAACAATAGCAAATGTTCTGAGACTTTAGGACAAAAATATTTCCTAAATTTTCTTTAATAGGTGCATAAAACAGTGATTTGTATCTGAAATACATATATGTTATGTGAAATAGCATAAGCAACTCAAATGCTACAAGAATAAGCTTTTATTTGTGCAAAACAGTAAAGTTCTGTACTCTGCAGTGGCCGTGGGTATGTTTTGTCCTGAAAAATCTGACATTTCTACAGAAAATGTCCCACTTTGGGCATTTGAAAAGGTGGCAACCCTAGACTATCTGGATTGCATCAGAGTTATACCTGTAAAATACAGCCACAGTAATACAGGGAATCACAGACAGTACATGTTTTTTTGCTGTACAAGGTAACATACCACTCTGCATACATGAGCGTGACTTGTTAGTTAGTGGTTAGAAAATCCTTCTATGTGACCCATCTGATCATGAAAGGGTTCGCATCAAGATCTAAGGATGTAATGGTGCCCCTCTACTCTTCCCTCATCAGACCCATTATTGAGTACAATGCACCAATTGGAATGTACATAGCTAGACATCTCCAGCAGCTGGAGAGACCGCAGAGGTACCTAACCAAGAGAATTACTGGCCTCAAACAGTTGCCCTATGCAGCACGATTGAAAAAGCTAAGACAGTTCTCTGTTGAATACCGCTTTCTCAGAGGTGATCTCTGTCTAATGTACAGAGCCATGTCCAACCCAGAATTGTTGAACATGCTCCATCTTAGCAAAACCAAACCTACTCTAGCTACACGCTCTAGGGATATAAACCTCAACAAAACAATGAATAGAACATGCTGGAGGGATAGATTCCCTTCACAGAGACTTCCCTTACTAAGGAACAGGGTCCAAATCTACATGCACAACATAAACTGGTTCTCCTCTTTAATATATTTATAAATGATTTCCACAAATCTATTCCATTTGCAATATCATATAAGACAGAGCCCCTCACTATCACTCTTCAAGAGGAACCTTGATGAGTGGATGGGTAACAGAAAGTTCACACCAGGGATCACACCACCAGCACTACTAAATAGGGGCCAAGGGTACTAGCTGCTAGTACAAGGGTCTAAGGAACTACTAAAGGGGTGGTGAATACTGCACAACATGGCTGGGCTAATATATGCCTTTGAGCAGATAGCTCAGTACCAACCTATGAACCTACTGCGTATGTTGGAAATGCAGTGTATACAGGTAAACATGACTCAAAGGCATACAAAATGCAGAGTAAAACATGTTGCATAATGGTACAAAAGGCACCTACACAGCTTACCTACTTCAAAAAGAACTAATATAACTGGTGGCATGCTGTAGACCAGGTGGAGTGGGTGGGGGCCATTTTGTAGGGGAAAGATCCTTAACAGGAAAAAAAACTTGACAGTCTACAAATGGTTTTAAGTGACTGTGGCCATTCATACACATACCTGTAAACTCATTTTTTTTGAGACCCTGTGAATTTTGAAAAGCTCATGTGTGAGAGATTTTCAATACACTGGGATCATTGTCTGACTTCCCGTTTAAGAAAATCATTAATGCACCTTATCACACTGACCATAGGGAGTCATCATCAGTGCACCTTATTGCACTAATCTTAGACATTCATCGGTGGACCTTATATTAATCTTAGGAAGGCACACAGCAATTGGGTTGATAAAAATGGAATACTAGTAGACTGGCACTGACCTTGCTGGCATCTCAGATTGTACTGGTAAGTAAAGCAAAAAAGATGCCACCAACTTTCACTATTAAGAACAGAGTATGAATGATGTTCTTCTTGGAGAGGGTTATGAACTCACAGAAACAACTGCTGGTATAGGAGATGGAGAAGAAACATACAGAAGCATTCAACAAGTTATGAACAAGTGCAGAAAAGATGAGAGAAAAAGTATAAATGCAGGAGAGCTAGAATGCTGATTTATTTGTCTTTGTTGACTGGGAAACGTCCATCTGGGTAAAACCCATTTTTGGTGAAACCCCTGCGAGAAAAACTCCCTGGGTTACCTTTTAAAAGCTATTAAAAGCATTCAAAGCTCAGACAAGATATGGCCTCCTTTTTTCATTAGACAAATGCAGTGTAATGTTTTCTGGTCAATCATGGAGACTATACTTGACAAAAATCTGGTCTGTGTGCCAGTTCTGCATTCCTCCTTCTAATGTTAAGCTGTTCTCTCTTATCCAAGTCAACCTATAGTAAACCGGGATAAAGAACCAGGCAGCAACCCAGCTGCTTTGAGTTCAATTAGAAGCTCAGTTGCTGCTAAAACTGGTAAGGTATGACATAACAATATCAAGACAAAGCCTTCCCACCTCCCTCTCTGTTTCTGGTGGAAGAGATGTGTTGACATGCCAGAGTGTCTCCCTGACAACACAAAGGCCTCTGCCTGGTAGTCGAAGCAGTGCATCTGAGAGCTGCTTCATGTGAGATGAGGTAGCTGTGTCACCTCATGAGTACTCTTGCACACCTCCTGAGGGTGATATTCCTAGTATACAGCAGAATAATCTGGGCAACCTGTCTAGCCTATAAATTATTAAACAAAACAACAGTGTTACAGACACCTCCGCGTGTGCTCCTCTTCTTGGTTATTGGCAATTCATATCTCACAGGGTCAAAAAGGTCAACCTAATCTGTAGGTGTGTGACTTGTCCAGCAAAGACACGCACCCAGCATACTGTGGCCCTGGGAAGAATGGAGTAGTGGGGTGTATATTAGGGGTCCAAAGTCAGAGGGAGAATATTCCCCCTAAAAAAACAGGTAAAAAAACTCTTCTGAAAATGCTGCCTATAACCTCAGTATTGGACTTTCTTTGCCACCTTTGTAGCTCCAGTAGCTACTACATCAGCTGCCTCTTCAGAAATCTAAACACTGCAAAGACAGTTTGTGGAATATAGACAATTCAGTGATATTTCATTTTATTGAATCAAAGAAAAAAAATCCCTGAAATCTGAGGCAATGTAGTTGACAAGCTACTTCATATCCAGACAGGGGGGTTCTTCTCTGCGCCACTTTACTTAATATAAACTGCTCAAAGATCACATAACCTCAAAGCAGGTGATATATTTTCAAATAAATGAGATCTCACTGAATCTCTACTCAATGACACAACCAAATTCCCAGTGCTGTCTACTTGCACCTCAGTATGTCTCCATCCCTTGGTTTGGTGACCACTTTGATCACCTTTTCTCATGATTTACTACTTACTAAGGATAAGCCTTGGGTTTGATTTCATGGTTACCTGGTCTTTCCTGCATCTCTTGCCAAAACTACTAATACTCTTGATAACAGAGTCCCCATGACAAAAACTTGCTACTATGTCTCCATCATGCTGACACCTCTCCTTTCTGTAGCCCTTCCTGTCCAAATGCCCTAACTTCATTGTCTGCACCTGGTCCCTTTACTGACCCTCCTGTAGTTTTTCTATAAGAAATTTCTACTATTCTGTCTCTTTTGCACTCTGCCTCTGCCATCTGGCTAATTGTCCCTCTCTGCCCATTTCTCTGCTCCTCTTCTTGTATGGTTGACTCCTGTGTGTTCATCATTGGCACTCTTTATTGCCTATTCCTGCCCTACCATTAAGGTTTACTTTGTTGTTGCCTTTCGCAGCTGCTGTTTTCATGTTTTCATGTTACTGTATAGCGCCCCAGCTTCCTGCACCCCTCTAACAGCTACAGATTATATGGTACTGGTCACTAGCTCCCTCAGATTATATGGTACTGGTCACTAGCTCCCTCAGATTATATGGTACTGGTCACTAGCTCCATCAGATTATATGATACTGGTCACTAGCTCCCTCAGATTATATGGTACTGGTCACTAGCTCCCTCAGATTATATGATACTGGTCACTAGCTCCCTCAGATTATAGGATACTGGTCACTAGCTCCCTCAGATTATATGATACTGGTCACTAGCTCCCTCAGATTATATGGTACTGGTCACTAGCTCCCTTAGATTATATGACAATGGTCACTAGCTCCCTCAGATTATATGATACTGGTCACTAGCTCCATCAGATTATATGATACTGGTCACTAGCTCCCTCAGATTATATGGTACTGGTCACTAGCTCCATCAGATTATATGATACTGGTCACTAGCTCCCTCAGATTATATGGTACTGGTCACTAGCTCCCACATTTTCTTCCTTCCATCCTGTCTATCTTTTATTTCCTCTTGTTCAATCTCACTGTACCTTTTACAACATATCTAATAAATCAATACAGCATCTGCCTCCCACAGTTCCCCTGATCTTAACAATTGTCTTGCATACCCTACATTCTCTCCAAGATGAGGAAAGACAAAAAGGATAAAAGAGCCAGTAATTTCTCGGTCATATGCTGGACTGAATGGTTTTGTACATGCCCATTAGCCCTTACTCATGACACATGCAGAATACACTGCAGAAAATGAGATAGCAATGCTGGCTTGTTAGAATTATAAGGGTGCCTCCATTTATACTCCATCCCCAGTTACAGCACACAACCCCAGCTGCAGAGTACAGCATTGCCTGGCATTGGAGCTCATATTCTGCTGTTCTACTATGCAGACCCTTCAAGTATTGCAACAGGTCAGGGGTAACTCCCTCCCTTCAATCTGAGTCAGCTGACTTTGGCTGCTCACTCATATCTACCTCCTCCTGCACCCAGATTTGTTGATCCGATTTGGATTCCTGGGGCTGTAAATTAGGGCTCTATACCTATACACCACTGTGACAGGTTATAGAAAAGTTCATCCTACAATAGAATGTAAGCAGTGTAGCACAAAACACTTGACAAATCCATAATGCAAAGGCTGTGAGTTAATTGAAGAAATAGGGAGGGGAACTGAAAGGGTGTCAAGGAGTAAAACTAGTAGCATGGAAATTAAAGTAGAGACTAACTTTTATGTGACAAAGTACAGACTGTTTTGGAAATCTTCCTTTTGAGTAAGATGAAAACCTGCACTGCAACCAGTCTGGGTGTGCTTGTAATCTTGGTACAACATCTTTCCGCAAGTCAAAAATATCTTAAAATCTGGGAAAGGGCTTCACAAGCATTCCGTTCCTTAGAAATGTTAAAGTAAGGTCTGACAGACATCACAAAAGTACAAAACCATTTAGAAGATCCCAAAGATTTTTTTTAGCTGTACGATAATTGTGACAATTACACAAAAATGGCTTGCCTCAAGAGTGTAGACCTAAAGGAATAAATGCTGAGAACATGAGCAGCTGTCTTCTGTAATTTAGTAGGTTTCTTTTATGTTGGACAAAATCTTTCACCCATCTCAGAGCCAGCTCCTCCAGCTTTGGTTTCTCTGTCCTTTCACTAAAATGTTCCATGCTCCTCTGACTCTGAGATGAGTGAAAGATTTTTGCTTATGGAAGAGACTTATTTATTTATTTATTTATGTTTTATTATTTTTTGAGAGACTGATGTCACTGAAGGTGTGCATAAAGAAAGTGCTTAATCTTCAGTGGCTTGTGCATAAGACTGGCCTGCATGTATTTCATCAACTGTGGGCTAAAAAGTGTTCCTGAATGGTGATTTATTTATTTTTCTTCATCTTGTCTTACTGTCAAATTGTTGCTGAAAAAGAGTTTGTTTGTGAATATCATGCAGGTGAACATATTTATTGCTGCTTGCCTTAGGTTATATCTATATTCATTCTTTTTTTTTAAACTAACTTTGAATTCATGGAACAGCCTGAGCTGCTCCCTGCAAGAAATTAATATAAGACAGAGAAACAGTACTGGCTGGGACACCAGTTCATCACAGGATACAGACACAGACACATACTATTGATAACTAAGAGGATCACCGATTCACATATTTACATGTCTTTTAGATGTGGAATGAAGTTGGAAAACTGCCAAAACCCTACGTGCATAGAGGCGGTACATGGAGACTTTCCACAGAAGGTACCCCAAGCAAGACATCAACCAGAGAACCAAGTGTGTAGTAATAAATCTATCCAATGTGACACCACAGTGCCCTACTTGTACTTCAGTTTTTGTTTTCTTAATACAAGTATTATCTCCAGACCCAGATCCAGCACTAGGCAACCTAGGCAGTGGCCTAGGGCCTATTGGGTAGGGGTAGCCCTCTGACCAGGGGGCTGCCACAACATTTAATTTAAAAAAAATACACGTCTGTTTTTTTAGCAGCATTCTTCTTTAAGAATGTACTCTGCACCTGTGTGTGACACACTCTTATTGTTTCTTTGGTTAATTTTCTTTTTCTTTTGCATACATAGAATTTAAAGTTCCTTTTTGAGACAAGACGTCCTAGGGCACTTTTCAGTAAGGTTTGTGTATGTGAAAAATGCCTTATCAGGGATGACAGGCTAGTTAAATAATTTTCTCAAGCTCAAACCCTGTACCTTGGTTACAAAAAACAAGAGCCTGAATCCTCTACACCAACTACCAGACTGCTTTCAACTAAAAAGATTTTTGCCTGATATTTTTGGCCTGTACCTCATAAAACTTGTGGTTTTCTGGCAAATCATTAAGGACTGAAGTCACTAAATAATGACAGACATTTTGATATCAGACTTTACATCCATCATAAAATGTGTGCTGATGCAAAACATTTTATTCCAACTTTATAAGAGCAGTAATTAAAAGGGGTTACTGACGTGGGGCCTTTCTCCATCCATTATTTTAGGTTTTGTCCAGATTTCTTATGATAAGAGGTTGAGAGGCATGTTAAAGAGTTTTGGTGCATTTTCAACTAATTGTGAGTTCAAGGGAAGAAGTTTACTGCTGCTCATGCTAAGTCAGTTTTCAATGTACAACTGTTTTCTTTAGCAAATGGCCATCAGTGTTTGTGCTGTACAACTTGAAAGCAATGTCAATAGCACTATAGGTAGTTTACTTGCCTTGGGTGTTGAAGGTTGTGGGTTCTACTACCACAACATGTAGATGGATTCCTGATACTGCAGTGCTCTTTAAGTGTGTTGGGGGGTGCAACCCTCCTGTGCGTGTCCTCCTTTGGATGAGATGGCTATTAACTATGAACCTGTTATTGGCTTACCAGCCATTCTCTGTTGCAATGTTACCAGCTTACATTTTTTTTTTGCCTTTTTGTTTTTTTAATGTAACTTGGAACTTTATTCTTCAAGGGCAGTAGGCACTAAATTTGTAGATAAAACATTGAAATGTAAAGCTGTTTGCCAGCAGCAATCTCTTCATTAGTTACAGATCTCTTTAATGTGGAATTATTCAGATGACTTACTTCTGCAATGATTATGCATATTGACGGATATTGGTGTATTGGGATGAATTTTGAGTGGCTTTTTATGGCTGAAATGCTTTGAAATGTTTACTTTTGTCATTACTGGTTCATACATTTTGTTTCACTGCTTATTGGAAAAATGTTCAAAACTAAAAATTTAAAACACACTTTAACAAGTGGTGCTGTATTACACAAGAAATATAATTTAATACAACCTGGAAGGTGAATCAAAGAACACATGCACATATGCATGGTCCTAAAATGTTTGCAAGGGGGTCTATGGTTTCAAAAAGCCTTTGTCCACCAATGGCTAGGTGCATTTTCTTAGAATGAAAACAAACTTAGCATGAACAGTAAACATCTCTGCTCTTGAAATGGCATTGAGACCCACATGTAGAGTCTGTATTGTTTTGTTTAACAAATGTCAATCAGTGTTTGTGCTATAAAATTTGAAATAACAGTTTTAAATTAAATCCAAATATCTGTAATCATTGTAGAAGTAAAGAAGACAATATTATGCACATTGACAAGTTTGAACAGTGATATAATAACTGGGGAGAAATAGCCAACTAATGGGACACTGGAGTGGCTGCAAGGTGTGGGAGGCCCAATCCATTACCCCACCTGGGGCTTCATTTGACCATGACCCGGCTCTGGTCACCTCGCTTAGTGAGGCATTTTCTCATTTTATTTCTGAAGTTCTAGGATTTTTGCTAAATGTATACTTTACATTATAGAAAGGCAAATTCTGCTTTGTGGCAGCTCTTTGTGCCTGTGTGTGCGCATATTGTTTACGTAACAGGAAGGAGAGCTTCAGTACGACTGCTAGTCGCACTTTAATATTACTGATCCACTTGAGACCATTGTGTTGTTAAAAGGAAGCACTTTAAGATGTGAGATACAGAGAATTCATGCACTTATACTGTAGTTGAGTCACTTAACTGCACTGTAACACACAAAATGAGTAACTCACAAAAAACAGATTTGATAAAATGCATGTTTGGATTATAACCTGTTGTATGGTTATATTTAGTATTTTAATTTTAAATAGAAAATTACTGTTATCAATGTGAATGGGTTTAGTCTTTTATGTAAGTCGTGTATACATAACATTTAGGTATCTAGGCTGTATCCATCTATGTCTCCACAGAGCAATTCCAACCATGGCACCATGCTGACAGCAACTGATTCATGACCCTCCGTTATGGGAGTGTTGGTGTGGGGGAGGGTAAGGATGACCAGTATGGGGAGAATGTAGACACGTAACTACTCAGCAGCAGCCTGCCATATCAATGTATTTATAGTTCTGTATAAAGAAAGTGGTTATGAAATGCAGTGTAAAAATGTTATTCAGGAGGACACTATGGCAGGCTTCTGAACCAAGTAGTATGGGTTAGGAACAAGAGTGAAATCTTTTGCAGACAGGTATCTGAACTGGAATCATTTTAATATTTTTTATTTAATTAAACCTTTTTCAGCCAAGTAAGGGAACTAGCTAACATGGACCCTATTCAGCCATCACTGTCCCTTGGTGGGGTGGGGTTGGCTTAATGGTTAATGTCTTTACCTCACAGATTTAAGGTACAGTGTTTGATTCTGACCTCTGATTACTGACTAATCTTGTGAAAACCTACAGGCTAACAACCTAGGACTTGCCTATGACTGCAGCCAGTAAGAAAATAAACTATATTTTTAAGAGTACTCAATCAGCCTGTAGTTTCTTTTTTAGGAGGGGGAGGACCCCCAAAAACATGCAGACACAGATAGAACACTCAAATTCTATAGAGACAGTGGCCAGAGGTCGTGACTGGACCCTGGAGCTTTGAAGCAGAGTTATTAACTACAATACCACCATGCTGCTTTTATTTTATGGCAGACCACTGCTCTGGCAGCAGTCACACTGTACTATGGCTTGTTGCTTGCCTACATTATTAAAACCTTTTTATATTATTGTCTATTTTTCAACAGGTATGCTAAAAATCTCTCTTTTTTTCATTTATAATGTACATGTCCCCCTGTTGTGCTGTAATGGAAGACTGCTAAATATCCCTGTACAAGAATCTTCAGTAATAAATACTCTGAAAGCAGGTGAAAGCAGAAACAACACAACCTATCTTGCTCCTCTGGGACAAGTCTCAAAGCAGAAACAATGCAACCTATCTTGCTCCTCTGGGACAAGACACAAGTACTACTGATCAACTGTTGTTTGTGCTCATATCACCTCTGCTGCTCTGAATACACCAAACAAGAAGTAGAACATTGCCCAACAACAGGTCAGCATACTATTTCTCTCTGTTCTACCTGCACATGCATGGTCAAGAATCCTAACAGGTAACCTACTTACAATCCTCTTGTGGGCATGATAAATGCACAGAGAAAGCCATAATCTGTGTTAGATACAAGGTTACTGAATTTGGACTGCTGGCTTTTAGGCAGGGACTTCAATGTGAGGAAAAACTGCAATACAAATTAACTCAAACAAATCAAACATACTTTACTGAGTAGATATGTCATCTATTTCTGACTTGCTGCCTTCACAAATTAATTGTTTTATGTCCAGCCAGGTAATAAGTGAATTGCATTGTACATTTTATGAACAAAACAGCAAAAATGTTTCCTAGAGATTAAGTTATATGTATTTTCATTAATAGAGAAACACTTTCGCTGTTCTTCTCGTGGAGATAATTTTAACCCAGTAGGATGACTTGGCCAAAATGTGTTTATAAAACATATCATAGGCTGTCTTTTTAATGTCTTACAGTGCTATTGTAACTGCATGCTATACAACTGCAAATCAGCATTGCCAAGGATGAGGTTAAACAGTAGCATATTTCTTAACAGACTTCTAGATACACATTCTGACACTCTCAGACATGTTTATGAGTCTAAGATGAAAGAAGTAAATGTGCGGAAAGAATAATGTTAAGCACAACAGCTGTAAATATAATTGTACAGTAGATTCCTTTTCAGTACAAGTCTGGCCTTACAGCATTGGTTGGTACCTACACTGTTATAAGCACAATAAAATACCTCTAGTCCTCATATGCAATGAAATTTTTAATTTTCCTTTCCCACTTTTATTTAAAGTAACTATGCCAAGCAACACAACAGAAATGTTAGCAACAGTAAAAGGAAAAAATTACACTGCTGTCTCCGCCCACAAAGATACCTTACTAAAAGGATACAAGGCCTAAACAACATGACATACGTGGACAGACTAAAAGCCCTGTTACATACTCGGTGTCCTACAGACTGCTAAAGAGGTGATCTGTGTCTGGCATTCTGGCATACAAGGCATCTCCTGACCCAATGCTGATAGATTTACTGTAAATTAGCGAGTCACATGGTATCAGAAATTCTCAGTCTAGGGATATGAACCTCTTCTGCAACTTCAATAGAACAGTTTGGAGGTACAGGTATTTATCACAAAGGATACTGCTGCTCTGGAAAAGATTCCCCAACCACATAATAGAAAGTTCATTCCTGTTCATATTCAAGCACAACTTGGATGTATGGATAGGAGACAGAAATGTTACCACAACACTTCTTTCTGTAGTACTAATGGACAGAGACAGCTCTTAAATGCATTACCCCATGCATGTATCCCCTCTTAAATTATCTATGGTTTGATCCCAGTTATTTTCATTAGGGGTAATATATAATTATAGACCATGGGATGGTAAGGCCATCCAAACAGGATTTTACTTTAAGAAAAAGAGAAGTTGGCTAGTCTTAAACTGGCCTTCAAGCACAGCTAACCTAGTACTTACCTATGAACTTATGAAACTACATTGACACATTCTGTTATGCATACTAAGTCATGTCTGTACCACTTTTAATAAAAGCCATTTCAAAATGCTCAGTTATGCAAAAGTATCTATGTCAGTGTTAGAACTAAAATGTTCTACTCCAAATGGCACTTCCTGTTTGAAAAGGAGGGAAGCAGGGAGTTAGATGACCGACAGTTACCAATGAGTTGTCAAGGGACTTGTAGACATTAACTTATCTGTTCATTGTTTGATAAATGGGTAAGTACTACACAGATACTACAGTGATAAATTTTACCCACAATTCAAGCACAAAGCCTCAAGGAAATAAACAGTATCAAGTTCATCATGATAAACAAATGACATTAGGTACAGTTAAAGGACTACTGTATCCCTAAGCTGTTTTCCCTTATAAAAATAGGCATCAAGTATGTTGGGAGTCATTTGTACAGTAGACAGATTTGGGCAAATTATTTCATAACTTCTATTTTTCACACCAGTGACCACTGTATTATAATTCTTGACCACTGCATAATGGTAGTATGACATTATTATTACAGTTCTGTGGGGTTTTTTTTTGTTTAATTCTGATTGACTGTTAATTATGACTATCAAATCAACCAGAATTCACAGCACAAACATACTGAGTGTAAACAGAATTATGTATGGAGTAATGGGTCATAATGACAATGCCTGTCAGTGCAAAACATACTTTTGACAGATATTGTCAAAACCTGCCTATATGATAGCAAAGCCTTTGAAATAGGTAAGATGTCTTTTTTAATAACATGAAAATAAATTTTCCTGGGTGCACAGTTTTTATAAGAGAAGGTACAGTGAGCTGTTCAATAAAATATAGTCTCAGCAGTTTGCGGGAATGGTTGCCAAAAAGGAATTGAAATTATGCTATAGGAATTACTTCTAATATCTTAATAGAATGATTAATTATCAGCTGGTGTGAGGTACTCTTCATTAAAACCTACAACCACTTATTAATATGGCACTCACATACTGTCCTACAGCAATTCAGTAGTCATGAGGGTACTTGCGTATTATCGCAACCACATTCTAAACTACTCTCTCTGGCAGCTGTTCAAGCTATCATTTTAAACTGCATGCTTCTTCGTCCTCTATTTTTTTTTTTGGGGGGGGGGGCTGGTTCTGGCTAGGCTTATAAATGTCCTAGGGCAGATAGCCTAGTATCTACCTATGAACCTATGAACCTATATGTCTATTTTTATCAAGTTATTATTAATAGTACGTTTCAGTTGTCCGACACCTCTTATTTCCATATTTTTGCAGAATATACTGATGTTTATCTCATAATTTTTGGGTTGTTCCTAATAAAGTGTTTTGTTTTCTGGTAGTCATTGAGGATTGAAGTCCTCTTTTTTTTTCGGGTTGTTCTTAATAAAATGTTTGGTTTTCTGGCAGTCACTGAGGATTGAAGTGCCTAAGTAATGGCATACCTGTGAATGTAGACGTCCTATCATTCAAGAAAATGCATGCTAACACAAACCGTGTTATTGTAGCAGCTTTCCGAGTTTGTACCAGCAATGTCTAAAAATCTGTCTTTGTTTTTTTTTTTTTTTAATTTACCCTGTCTCCCACAATTATGTTTTGTTTTTGGGCAGATGTTTGGAGGTATGTGTAACAGTGTTAGAAAGATATTGTTGTTCATCAGAAACAGAAAATATTCTTGATGTAGCTCGAACGTCTACCTCCTGATGGCATTACCGATTGGGGGTCTACCAGCATCTTTCATTCTTGTTTTAACACGTATTTTTTCATTCTGTTATAAAGATGTAACCACGATCCAAACGGTTTTCCTTCTTTAAAAACAAATTTTTATTACACCAAAAAAAAACATTACACGATATTGTTTAGCTCTTTCATGTATGTCAATACACTTCCTCAGAACAAAGTAAAATGCAAAAAACACAGTTTAAATAATTAAAAAAATGCCAAAATTTCTTCCTAATTAAATATAATGTTATAATTCACCCTTTCCATTTAAAGCAACAACGTTGGATTATCTAAACAAACTCATATTGCACTTTAAAACCTATAGTGTGTCAACACTTCTGATTACATACTATACTTCTTATGAAATTTGTTAAAAATATATTGTTGAAAATGTTAGAAGTATGTTACAATAAAACAATATAGCAATATGGCAATGCATCAATAATGAATTGATCATTCATCACAAATAGTGTTACATATGTAATTACATTTGTTGAATAATGCCATTATTGTACATGTGAATTATAAAATATTTAACTCAATAAAATTTAAGTTAACCATTGATACTAAAAATATAACCAGTGTATAAACAGGTTATTGTAAAAAAACAAATTTTTTCAAAAAATGTTTAGTTAAGAATATTTAAAAATATTATAAATCCTAAGGCAGCTGCCAACCTCCTAACATAGTCAGTTTGACTATGCTGTCAACTTTTTTTATGTGTTTTTTATGTATTATTTATATATTTTTTAATTATTTTTTATAAGTGGCTTAGTGGGAATCATCTCATTGAGACCTGGAAAGCATGCTGCATTTAACTTAAGTTGCCATTTGATTTCCCGCTCACCCACACAACTTTTTATATCGCCACCTCTTGGATTAACCTTTACAATTTCCAAAATTGCAAACTTAAAATTCCTACAAGTATTACTACTAACAATATGACGAAACAAAGCATTGTTCTCATCTTTTTTCTTTATGCAATATGTGTGATCATAAATCCTGTTCTTAAACTGCCTGTCGGTTTTCCCGACATAAAAGCAGGGACATGTACAACACATGGCTAAATAAACCAAGTGTCAAGACTGGCAATTACCATTAGCAAACCAGATTTTGTTCTTATTGACATTTTTAAGTATGTAACTATTTTCCACAAAAATGTAAGAACATTGTGAACAATGTCCACATTTCTTAGTACCCTTGTTGTTGTTAGAATTATTTAAG
Source organism: Protopterus annectens (assembly GCF_019279795.1). NCBI lineage: Eukaryota > Metazoa > Chordata > Ceratodontiformes > Protopteridae > Protopterus > Protopterus annectens. The sequence goes on along the minus strand of NC_056743.1, from coordinate 663,474,186 downwards.
GATTGCCTACTGGATTTCAGTTCAATAATCCTTTTAATGTTATACCCTGTTTTGTACACAAATGTGGGCCTATCACTAATGTGTTCTTTAATACCCTCGTCACTAGTGATTATATTCCAGTTGGTACTGATTATTTCTTTAACCTTGCCAACGTGTTCCCCATATTTCAAAATAAAGGATTTTAAATATTGTCCTTCCCTCTTGTTTTTTTCAATTATACCACATAAATTACTCGTCTTGTTTATATTAATGTTCAAAGAAGGTGGGGTTAACCCCTTCCCTAATAATGGTGGATATTTTTTGCCCCATTCTTGAGCTACGTACTGTGTAGCATCCTTGATCATATGTACTGGGTATCCTTTCTCCCTAAACATTTTGCCAATAAATTCCATTTCTTGTTTCATTTTCCTTTCCAAAGATGTCATTCTGGCAGCCCGAATACACTGCCCCTTCAATATGCTACGTTTCTGGGAGTATGGATGTGCACTGCTAAAATCTAGATACCCATTACTAAATGTGTCCTTTCTATAAATGTGAGACTGAAAGGACGTACCATCGTTGTAAATAAATACATCCAAATAATTGATGCCCACCCTGTTGTGTTGATGTACAAATTCTAAGTATGAGGTCGTCTTATTTATATAGTCAATAAAACTTTTGAGTTGTGTTACATCACCCTTCCACAAAATGAATAAATCATCCAAATATCGGACATAACAAGAAATATGTTCCATCCATTCTGTACTTAGTACAAACTCTTCTTCCCAGTCCAAGAGTACAAGGTTGGCATAAATGGGGGCACAAGCTGCCCCCATTGCCACACCTGAAATTTGCCTGTAGTACTCGCCTTCATAATAAATGAAGTTGTTCTCAAGTATAATTTCAATAAATTCTGTTATAAGCTGTATCTTCTCCCACCTAAACCCACTATGTTTCCTCATACTACTAGTGAATCTATGCACCCCTTCTTCCTTGGGGATACAAGAAGAAATTTCAGGTGTGGCAATGGGGACAGCTTGTGCCCCCATTTATGCCAACCTTGTACTCTTGGACTGGGAAGAAGAGTTTGTACTAAGTACAGAATGGATGGAACATATTTCTTGTTATGTCCGATATTTGGATGATTTATTCATTTTGTGGAAGGGTGATGTAACACAACTCAAAAGTTTTATTGACTATATAAATAAGACGACTTCATACTTAGAATTTGTACATCAACACAACAGGGTGGGCATCAATTATTTGGATGTATTTATTTACAACGATGGTACGTCCTTTCAGTCTCACATTTATAGAAAGGCACATTTAGTAATGGGTATCTAGATTTTAGCAGTACACATCCATACTCCCAGAATCGTAGCATATTGAAGGGGCAGTGTATTCGGGCTGCCAGAATGACATCTTTGGAAAGGAAAATGAAACAAGAAATGGAATTTATTGGCAAAATGTTTAGGGAGAAAGGATACCCAGTACATATGATCAAGGATGTTACACAGTACGTAGCTCAAGAATGGGGCAAAAAATATCCACCATTATTAGGGAAGGGGTTAACCCCAACTTCTTTGAACATTAATATAAACAAGACGAGTAATTTATGTGTTATAATTGAAAAAAACAAGAGGGAAGGACAATATTTAAAATCCTTCATTTTGAAATACGGGGAACACGTTGGCAAGGTTAAAGAAATAATCAGTACCAACTGGAATATAATCACTAGTGACGAGGGTATTAAAGAACACATTAGTGATAGGCCCACATTTGTGTACAAAACAGGGTATAACATTAAAAGGATTATTGAACTGAAATCCAGTAGGCAATCCTTAAATAATTCTAACAACAACAAGGGTACTAAGAAATGTGGACATTGTTCACAATGTTCTTACATTTTTGAGGAAAATAGTTACATACTTAAAAATGTCAATAAGAACAAAATCTGGTTTGCTAATGGTAATTGCCAGTCTTGACACTTGGTTTATTTAGCCATGTGTTGTACATGTCCCTGTTTTTATGTCGGGAAAACCGACAGGCAGTTTAAGAACAGGATTTATGATCACACATATTGCATAAAGAAAAAAGATGAGAACAATGCTTTGTTTCGTCACATTGTTAGTAGTAATACTTGTAAGAATTTTAAGTTTGCAATTTTGGAAATTGTAAAGGTTAATCCAAGAGGTGGCGATATAAAAAGTTGTGTGGGTGAGCGGGAAATCAAATGGCAACTTAAGTTAAATGCAGCATGCTTTCCAGGTCTCAATGAGATGATTCCCACTAAGCCACTTATAAAAAATAATTAAAAAATATATAAATAATACATAAAAAACACATAAAAAAAGTTGACAGCATACTCAAACTGACTATGTTAGGAGGTTGGCAGCTGCCTTAGGATTTATAATGTTTTTAAATATTCTTAACTAAACATTTTTTGAAAAAAATTGTTTTTTACAATAACCTGTTTATACACTGGTTATATTTTTAGTATCAATGGTTAACTTAAATTTTATTGAGTTAAATATTTTATAATTCACATGTACAATAATGGCATTATTCAACAAATGTAATTACATATGTAACACTTGTTGTGATGAATGATCAATTCATTATTGATGCATTGCCATATTGCTATATTGTTTTATTGTAGCATACTTCTAACATTTTCAACAATACATTTTTAACAAATTTCATAAGAAGTATAGTATGTAATCAGAAGTGTTGACACACTATAGGTTTTAAAGTGCAATATGAGTTTGTTTAGATAATCCAATGTTGTTGCTTTAAATGGAAAGGGTGAATTATAACATTATACTTAATTAGGAAGAAATTTTGGTGGTTTTTTAATTATTTAAGTTGTGGTTTTTGCATTTTACTTTGTTCTGAGGAAGTGTATTGACATACATGAAAGCGCTAAACAATATCGTGTAATGGTTTTTTTGGTGTAATAAAAATTTGTTTTTAAAGAAGGAAAACCGTGTGGATCGTGGTTACATCTTTGGGACACTTTGTGCTGATTATTGTTTGGATCGTTGGACCCTTGGATATCGTTGGTGTTAGTTCATTCTGTTATAAACAACCATGAAGAAAATGAGGGGTTGTAACGGTGTTACATTAGAAGTGAAACAAAACATACAGCGATTAAAACTTTGCCGTGATCAAACAGAGTTACATTACAAGTGGAACAAAAAGTAAACTGAAAGCGCAGTTGAATATCAGCAGGACTTTCAGTCGGAAAAAATAAAGATCATACAGTGCAACTTGCATGCTGACAAGCATAACATTTTAGAACATCTTCATGTGTTCAATATTCATCTACTTTGTGTTTTAAACATGACATCCTAAAAAAAGGTGGATTTTCTTTCCCAAAGAAAATGATAGCTTGAAGGGCTGCCACAGAACATCGACTGTGAGTTGTTTAGAATGTGGTTGCGATAATACATAAGTACTGTCATGAGAGAGATTATAGATCATCAGTGTGACAGGCAACGGTAGGCCTGTGGAAGGACTGCAAAGACTGTCTCATCAGCTGTATGGTTTCAGACTAAGAACTGGAATCAGGCACTCTCATCATGACAATGCCTGCAAGAAGAGGGAAAGCATGTTTCTATACAGAGGATGAGGAGACACTATGCCTGAACAGTAACACCCATCTGCAAGGTTTATGACTTCAGTCGTGACTCACGTTAATGGGACCTTAAGAATGATGTGTACAAGGCTGGAGGCCCTATTATGAACTTAAAGAGGAAGTAAAAGTTATAGTAATGCTCACTGCCAAAAAACAATGCATAATCGTTTTTCCATTATTTTTTACAATTAACTACTCTTAAATATCACTTGTTCCCAAAGCTCTGTATACAAATACTATAGCCATAACAAGCATAACCTCTGCCACTCTAAACAAAGAATAGTAAGGCAGGCTGCCATCTCTCGACAGATTACAATGGTGATTTGCTTGCCAATATCCATGCTTCTGTA